>NW_025727772.1:0-42999 GCF_021461385.2 Schistocerca piceifrons
TCAACTTGAGACGACAGCACAACTTTCGAGGACAGCACAGCTTGGGAGGACAGCACAGCTTGCGAGGACCGCTAAAATTGCGAGGACAGCACGGCTTGCGAGGACAGCACGGCTTGCAAGAACAGCACAGCTTGCGAGGACAGCACGGCTTGCGAGGACAGCACGGTTTGCGAGGACAGCACGGCTTGTCAGGACAGCAGGCTTGCGAGGACAGCACGCCTTGCAAGGACAGCACGGGTGCGAGGACAGCATGGCTTGCGAGGACAGCACAGGTTGCGAGGACAGCACGGGTTGCGAGGACAGCACAGCATCCGTGGACAGGACAGCTTCCTAGGACAGCACAGCTTCCGAGGACAACACAGCTTCCGAGGACAGCTCAGCTTGCGAGGACAGCACAGCTTGTGAGGACAGCACAGCTAGCGAAGACAGCACAGCTTGCGAGGACTGCACAGCTTGCGAGGACAGCACAGCTTGCGAGGACAGCACAGCTTGCGAGGACAGCACAGCTTGCGAGGACAGCACAGCTTGTGAGGACAGCACAGCTTGCGAGGACAGCACAGCTTGCGAGGACAGCACAGCTAGCGAGGACAGCACAGCTTGCGAGGACAGCAAGGCTTGCGAGGACAACATGGCCTGCGAGGACAGCACGGCTTGAAGGGACAGCACAGCTTGCGAGGACAGCACAGCTTGCGAGGACAGCACAGCTTGCGAGGACAGCACAGCTTGCGAGGACAGCACAACTTGCGAGGACAGCACAGCTTGCGAGGACAGCACAGCTTGCGAGGAAAGCACAGCTAGCGAGGACAGCACAGCTTGCGAGGACAGCAAGGCTTGCGTGGACAGCACGGCCTGCGAGGACAGCACGGCTTGCAAGGACAGCACAGCTTGCGAGGACAGCACAGCTTGCAAGGACAGCACAGCTTGCGAGGACAGCACAGCTTGCGAGGACAGCACAACTTGCGAGGACAGCACAGCTTGCGAGGACAGCACAGCTTGCGAGGACAGCTCAACTTGAGAGGACAGTTCAACTTGAGAGGACAGCTCAACTTGAGAGTACACCTCAACTTGAGAGGAGAGCTCAACTTGAGAGGAGAGCTCAACATTAGAGGAGATTTCAACTTGAGAGGACAGCTCAACTTGAGAGGACAGCTCAACTTGAGAGGACAGCTCAACTTGAGAGGACAGCTCAACTTGACAGAACAGCTCAACTTGAGAGGACAGCTCAACTTCAGAGGACAGTTCAACTTGAGAGGACAGCTCAACTTTAGAGGACAGCACAACTCGAGATGACAGCACAACTTGAGATGACAGCACAACTTGGGTGGACAGCACAGCTTGCGAGGACAGCAAAGCTTGCGAGGACAGCACGGCTTGCAAGGACAGAACGGCTTGCGAGGACAGCACGGCTTGCGGGGACAGCACGGCCTGCGGGGACAGCACGGCTTGCGAGGACAGCACAGCTTCCGAGGACAGCACAGCTTGAGAGGACAGCACAGCTTGCGAGGACAACACGGCTTGCGAGGACAGCACGGCTTACGAGGACAGCACAGCTTGCGAGGACAGCACGGGTTGCGAGGACAGCACAGCTTGCGAGGACGGCACAGCTCGCGGGGACAGCAGAGCTTGCGGGGACAGCACAACTTGTGGAGACAGCACAGCTTGCGCGGACAGCACAGCTTGCGGGGAAAGCACAGCTTGCGGGGACAGCACAGCTTGCGGGGACAGCACAGCTTGCGAGGACAGCACACCTTGCTAGGACAGCACAGCTTGCAAGGACAGCACAGCTTGTGAGGACAGCACAGCTTGCGATGACAGCACAGCTTGCGAGGACAGCTCAACTTGAGAGGACAGCTCAACTTGAGATGACAGTTCAACTTGTGAGGAGAGCACAACTTGAGACGACTGCTCAACTTGAGAGGACAGCAAAGCTTGCGAGGACAGCATGGCTTGCGAGGACAGCATGGCTTGCAAGGACAGCACAGCTTGCGAAGACAGCACAGCTTGCGAGGACAGCACAGCTTGCGAGGACAGCACAGCTTGCGAGGACAGAACAGCTTGCGAGGACAGCTCAACTTGAGAGGACAGATCAACTAGAGAGGACAGCTCAATTTGAGAGGACAGCTCAACTTGAGAGGACAGCTCAACTTGCAAGGACAGCTCAACTTGCAAGGACAGCACAGCCTGCAAGGACAGCACAGCTTCCGAGGACAGCACGGCTTGTGAGGACAGCACGGCTTGCGAGGACAGCACAGCTTGCGAGGACAGCACGGCTTGTGAGGACAGCACGGCTTGCGAGGAGAGCACAGCTTGCGAGGACCGCACAGCTTTCGAGGACAGCACAGCTTGCGAGGACAGCACTGCTTGCGAGGACAGCCAAGTTTGCGAGGACAGCACAGCTTGCGAGGACAGCTCAACTTGAGAGGACACCTCACCTTGAGAGGACAGCTCAGCTAGAGAGGACAGCGCAACTTGAGAGGACAGCTCTACTTGAGAGAACAGCTCAACTTGAAAGGACAGCTCAACTTGAGAGGACAGCTCAACTTGAGAGGACAGCCAACTTGAGAGGACAGCAAAGCTTGCGAGGACAGCACGGCTTGCGAGGACAGCACAGCTTGCGAAGACTGCACGGCTTGCGAAGACAGCACGGCTGAAGAGGACAGCACAGGTTGCGAGTACAGCACAGCTTGCGAGGACAGCACAGCTTGTGAGGACAGCACAGGTTGCGAGGACAGCACAGCTTGCGAGGACAGCACAGCTTGCGAGGACAGCACAGCTTGCGAGGACAGCTCAACTTGAGAGGACAGCTCAACTTGCGAGGACAGTTCAACTTGAGAGGAGAGCACAACTTGAGAGGACTGCTCAACTTGAGAGGACAGCAAAGCCTACGAGGCTAGCACGGCTTGCGAGGACAGCACGGCTTGCAAGGACAGCACGACTTGCGAGGACAGCACAGCTTGTGAGGACCGCACAGCTTGTGAGGACAGCACAGCTTGCGAGGACAGAACAGGTTGCGAGGACAGCTCAACTTGAGAGGACAGCTCAACTTGAGAGGACAGTTCAAATTGAGAGAACAGCTCAACTTGAGAGGACAGCTCAGCTAGAGAGGACAGCGCAACTTGAGAGGACAGCTCTACTTGAGTGGACAGCTCAACTTGAGAGGACAGCTCAACTTGAGAGGACAGCTCAACTTGAGTGGACAGCAAAGCTTGCGAGGACAGCACGGCTTGCGAGGACAGCACGGCTTGCAAGGACAGCACGGCTTACGAGGACAGCACGGCTGGCGAGGACAGCACAGGTTGCGAGGACAGCACAGCTTCCGAGGACAGCACAGCTTGCGAGGACAGCACGCCTTGCGAGGACAGCACAGCTTGCGAGGATAGCACAGCTTGCGAGGACAGCACAGCTTGCGAGGACAGCACAGCTTGCGAGGACAGCACAGCTTGCGTGGACAGCACAGCTTGCGATGACAGCACAGCTTGCAAGGACAGCACAGCTTGCGGGGACAGCACAGTTTGTGGAGACAGCACAGCTTGTGGGGACAGCACAGCTTGGGACGACAGCACAGCTTGGGAGGACAGCAAAGCTTGCGAGGACAGCACAGCTTGCGAGGACAGCACAGCTTGCGAGGACAGCACAGCTTGCGAGGACAGCACAGCTTGCGAGGACAGCACAGCTTGCGAGGACAGCACAGCTTGCGAGGACGGCTCAACTTGAGAGGACAGCTCACCTTGAGATGACCGCTCGAGAGGAGAGCTCAACTTGAGAGGAGAGCTCAACTTGTTGGGAGAGCTCAATTTGAGAGGACAGCTCAACTTGAGAGGACAGCTCAACTAGAGAGGACAGCTCAACTAGAGAGGACAGCTCAACTAGAGAGGACAGCTCAACTAAAGAGGACAGTTCAACTAGAGAGGGCAGATCAACTAGAGAGGACAGCTCAACTTGAGAGGACAGCTCAACTTAAGAGGACAGCTCAACTTGAGAGGACAGCTCAACTTGAGACGACAGCACAACTTTCGAGGACAGCACAGCTTGGGAGGACAGCACAGCTTGCGAGGACCGCTAAAATTGCGAGGACAGCACGGCTTGCGAGGACAGCACAGCTTGCGAGGACAGCACGGCTTGCGAGGACAGCACGGTTTGCGAGGACAGCACGGCTTGCCAGGACAGCAGGCTTGCGAGGACAGCACGCCTTGCGAGGACAGCACGGGTGCGAGGACAGCATGGCTTGCGAGGACAGCACAGGTTGCGAGGACAGCACGGGTTACAAGGACAGAACAGCATCCGAGGACAGGACAGCTTCCGAGGACAGCACAGCTTCCGAGGACAACACAGCTTCCGAGGACAGCTCAGCTTGCGAGGACAGCACAGCTTGCGAGGACAGCACAGCTAGCGAAGACAGCACAGCTTGCGAGGACTGCACAGCTTGCGAGGACAGCACAGCTTGCGAGGACAGCACAGCTTGCGAGGACAGCACAGCTAGCGAGGACAGCACAGCTTGCGAGGACAGCACAGCTTGCGAGGACAGCACAGCTTGCGAGGACAGCACAGCTTGCGAGGACAGCACAGCTAGCGAAGACAGCACAGCTTGCGAGGACAGCAAGGCTTGCGAGGACACTATGGCCTGAGAGGACAGCACGGCTTGCAGGGACAGCACAGCTTGCGAGGACAGCACAGCTTGCGAGGACAGCACAGCTTGCGACGACAGCACAGATTGCGAGGACAGCACAACTTGCGAGGACAGCACAGCTTGCGAGGACAGCACAGCTTGCGAGGACAGCACAGCTAGCGAGGACAGCACAGCTTGCGAGGACAGCAAGGCTTGCGATGACAGCTCGGCCTGCGAAGACAGTACGGCTTGCAAGGACAGCACAGCTTGCGAGGACAGCACAGCTTGCGAGGACAGCACAGCTTGCGAGGACAGCACAGCTTGCGAGGACAGCACAGCTTGCGAGGACAGCACAGCTTGCGAAGACAGCACAGCTTGCGAGGTCAGAACCGCTTGCGAGGACAGCACAGCTTGCGAGGACAGGACAGCTTGCAAGGACAGCACAGCTTGCGAGGACAGCACAGCTAGCGAGGACAGCACAGCTTGCGAGGACAGCACAGCTTGCGAGGACGGCACAATTTGCAAGGACAACACAGCTTGCGAGGACAGCACACCTTGCAAGGACAACACAGCTTGCGAGGAGAGCACACCTTGCGAGGACAGCAAAGCTTGCGAGGAGAGCACAGCTTGTGGGGACAGCACAGTTTGTGGAGACAGCACAGCTTGTGGGGACAGCACAGCTTGGGACGACAGCACAGCTTGGGAGGAAAGCAAAGCTTGCGAGGACAGCACAGCTTGCGAGGACAGCACAGCTTGCGAGGACAGCACAGCTTGCGAGGACAGCACAGCTTGCAAGGACAGCACAGCTTGCGAGGACAGCACAGCTTGCGAGGACGGCTCAACTTGAGAGGACAGCTCACCTTGAGATGACCGCTCAACTTGAGAGGAGAGCTCAACTTGAGAGGAGAGCTCAATTTGAGAGGAGAGCTCAATTTGAGAGGACAGCTCAACTTGAGAGGACAGCTCAACTAGAGAGGAGAGCTCAACTAAAGAGGACAGTTCAACTAGAGAGGACAGATCAACTAGAGCGGACAGCTCAACTTGAGAGGACAGCTCAACTTAAGAGGACAGCTCAACTTGAGAGGACAGCTCAACTTGAGACGACAGCACAACTTTCGAGGACAGCACAGATTGGGAGGACAGCACAGCTTGCGAGGACCGCTAAAATTGCGAGGACAGCACGGCTTGCGAGGACAGCACGGCTTGCAAGAACAGCACAGCTTGCGAGGACAGCACAACTTGCGAGGACAGCACGGTTTGCGAGGACAGCACGGCTTGCCAGGACAGCAGGCTTGCGAGGACAGGACGCCTTGCAAGGACAGCACGGGTGCGAGGACAGCATGGCTTGCGAAGACAGCACAGGTTGCGAGGACAGCACGGGTTGCGAGGACAGCACAGCATCCGTGGACAGGACAGCTTCCTAGGACAGCACAGCTTCCGAGGACAACACAGCTTCCGAGTACAGCTCAGCTTGCGAGGACAGCACAGCTTGTGAGGACAGCACAGCTAGCGAAGGCAGCACAGCTTGCGAGGACTGCACAGCTTGCGAGGACAGCACAGCTTGCGAGGACAGCACAGCTTGCGAGGACAGCACAGCTTGTGAGGACAGCACAGCTTGCGAGGACAGCACAGCTTGCGAGGACAGCACAGCTAGCGAGGACAGCACAGCTTGCGAGGACAGCAAGGCTTGCGAGGACAACATGGCCTGCGAGGACAGCACGGCTTGCAGGGACAGCACAGCTTGCGAGGACAGCACAGCTTGCGAGGACAGCACAGCTTGCGAGGACAGCACAGCTTGCGAGGACAGCACAACTTGCGAGGACAGCACAGCATGCGAGGACAGCACAGCTTGCGAGGAAAGCACAGCTAGCGAGGACAGCACAGCTTGCGAGGACAGCAAGGCTTGCGAGGACAGCACGGCCTGCGAGGACAGCACGGCTTGCAAGGACAGCACAGCTTGCGAGGACAGCACAGCTTGCGAGGACAGCACAGCTTGCGAGGACAGCACAGCTTGCGAGGACAGCACAACTTGCGAGGACAGCACAGCTTCCGAGGACAGCACAGCTTGCGAGGACAGCTCAACTTGAGAGTACACCTCAACTTGAGAGGAGAGCTCAACTTGAGAGGACAGCTCAACTTGAGAGGACAGCTCAACTTGAGAGGACAGCTCAACTTGACAGAACAGCTCAACTTGAGAGGACAGCTCAACTTCAGAGGACAGTTCAACTTGAGAGGACAGCTCAACTTTAGAGGACAGCACAACTCGAGATGACAGCACAACTTGAGATGACAGCACAACTTGGGTGGACAGCACAGCTTGCGAGGACAGCAAAGCTTGCGAGGACAGCACGGCTTGCAAGGACAGAACGGCTTGCGAGGACAGCACGGCTTGCGGGGACAGCACGGCCTGCGGGGACAGCACGGCTAGCGAGGACAGCACAGCTTCCGAGGACAGCACAGCTTGAGAGGACAGCACAGCTTGCGAGGACAACACGGCTTGCGAGGACAGCACGGCTTGCGAGGACAGCACAGGTTGCGAGGACAGCACGGGTTGCGAGGACAGCACAGCTTCCGAGGACAGGACAGCATGCGAGGACAGCACAGCTTGCGAAAACAGCACAGCTTGCGAGGACAGCACAGCTTGCGAGGACAGCACAGCTTGCGAGGACAGCACAGCTTGCGAGGACAGCACAGCTTGCGAGGACAGCACAGCTAGCGAGGACAGCACAGCTTGCGAGGACAGCAAGGCTTGCGAGGACAGCATGGCTTGCGAGGACAGCACAGCTTGTGAGGACAGCACAGCTTGCGAGGACAGCTCATCTTGAGGGGACAGCTCAACTTGCAAAGACAGTTCAACTTGAGAGGAGAGCACAAGTTGAGAGAACTGCTCAACTTTCGAGGACAGCAAAGCCTACGAGGCTAGCACGGCTTGCGAGGACAGCACGGCTTGCAAGGACAGCACGGCTTGCGAGGACATCACGGCTGGCGAGGACAGCACAGGTTGCGAGGACAGCACAGCTTCCGAGGACAGCACAGCTTGCGAGGACAGCACGGCTTGCGAGGACAGCACAGCTTGCGAGGACAGCACAGCTTGCAAGGACAGCACAGCTATTGAGGACAGCACGGCTTGCGAGGACAGAAGCGCTTCCGAGGACAGCTCAACTTGAGAGGACTGCTCAACTTGAGAGAACAGTTCAACTTGAGAGAACAGCTCAACTTGAGAGGACAGCTCAGCTAGAGAGGACAGCGCAACTTGAGAGGACAGCTCTACTTGAGATGACATCTCAACTTGAGAGGACAGCTCAACTTGAGAGGACAGCTCAACTTGAGTGGACAGCAAAGCTTGCGAGGACAGCACGGCTTGCGAGGACAGCACGGCTTGCAAGGACAGCACGGCTTGCGAGGACAGCACGGCTGGCGAGGACAGCACAGGTTGCGAGGACAGCACAGCTTCCGAGGACAGCACAGCTTGCGAGGACAGCACGGCTTGCGAGGACAGCACAGCTTGCGAGGACAGCACAGCTTGCAAGGACAGCACAGCTTGCGAGGACAGCACAGCTTGCGAGGACAGCACAGCTTGCGAGGACAGCACAGCTTGCGAGGACAGCACAGCTTGCGAGGACAGCACGGCTTGCGAGGACAGAACCGCTTGCGAGGACAGCACAGCTTGCGAGGATGGCTCAAATTGAGAGGACAGCTCACCTTGAGATGACCGCTAAACTTGAGAGGAGAGCTCAACTTGAGAGGAGCGCTCAACTTGAGAGGAGAGCTCAATTTGAGAGGAAAGCTCAACTTGAGAGGACAGCTCAACTAGAGAGGACAGCTCAACTAGAGATGACAGCTCAACTAGAGAGGACAGCTCAACTAAAGAGGACAGTTCAACTAGAGAGGACAGATCAACTAGAGAGGACAGCTCAACTTGAGAGGACAGCTCAACATAAGAGGACAGCTCAACTTGAGAGGACAGCTCAACTAGAGACGACAGCACAACTTTCGAGGACAGCACAGCTTGGGAGGACAGCACAGCTTGCGAAGACCGCTAAAATTGCGAGGACAGCACGGCTTGCGAGGACAGCACGGCTTGCAAGAACAGCACAGCTTGCGAGGACAGCATGGCTTGCGAGGACAGCACGGTTTGCGAGGACAGCACGGCTTGCGAGGACAGCACAGCTTGCGAGGACAGCACAGCTTGCGAGGACAGCACAGCTTGCGAGGACAGCACAGCTTGCGAGGACAGCACAGCTAACGAGGACAGCACTTCTTGCGAGGACAGCAAGGCTTGCGAGGACAGCACGGCCTGCGAGGACAGCACGGCCTGCGAGGACAGCATGGCTTGCAGGGACAGCACAGCTTGCGAGGACAGCACAGCTTGCGAGGACAGCACAGCTAGCGAGGACAGCACAGCTTGCGAGGACAGCAAGGCTTGCGAAGACAACATGGCCTGCGAGGACAGCACGGCTTGCAGGGACAGCACAGCTTGCGAGGACAGCACAGCTTGCGAGGACAGCACAGCTTGCGAGGACAGCACAGCTTGCGAGGACAGCACAGCTAGCGAGGACAGCACAGCTTGCGAGGACAGCAAGGCTTGCGAGGACAGCACGGCCTGCGAGGACAGCACGGCTTGCAAGGACAGCACAGCTTGCGAGGACAGCACAGCTTGCGAGGACAGCACAGCTTGCGAGGACAGCACAACTTGGGAGGACAGCACAGCTTGCGAGAACAGCACACCTTGCGAGGACAGCTCAACTTGAGAGGACAGCTCAACTTGAGAGGACAGCTCAACTTGAGAGTACACCTCAACTTGAGAGGAGAGCTCAACTTGAGAGGAGAGCTCAACATGAGAGGAGAGCTCAACTTGAGAGGACAGCTCAACTTGAGAGGCCAGCTCAACTTGAGAGGACAGCTCAACTTGAGAGGACAGCTCAACTTGACAGAACAGCTCAACTTGAGAGGACAGCTCAACTTGAGAGGACAGTTCAATTTGAGAGGACAGCTCAACTTTAGAGGACAGCACAACTCGAGATGACAGCACAACTTGAGATGACAGCACAACTTGGGTGGACAGCACAACTTGCGAGGACAGCAAAGCTTGCGAGGACAGGACGGCTTGCAAGGACAGAACGGCTTGCAAGGACAGCATGGCTTGTTGGGACAGCACGGCTTGCGGGGACAGCACGGCTTGCGAGGACAGCACAGCTTCCGAGGACAGCACAGCTTGCGAGCACAGCACAGTTTGCGAGGACAACACGGCTTGCGAGGACAGCACGGCTGGCGAGGCCAGCACAGATTTCGAGGACAGCACGGGTTGCGAGGACAGCACAGCTTCCGAGGACAGGACAGCTTCCGAGGACAGCACAGTTTCTGAGGACAACACAGCTTCCGAGGACAGCAAAGCTTGCGAGGTCAGCACAGCTTGCAAGGACAGCACAGCTAGCGAAGACAGCACAGCTTGCAAGGACTGCACAGCTTGCGAGGACAGCACAGCTTGCGAGGACAGCACAGCTTGCGTGGACAGCACAGCTTGCGAGGACAGCACAGCTTGCGAGGACAGCACAGCTTGCGAGGACAGCACAGCTTGCGAGGACAGCACAGCTTGTGAGGACAGTACAGCTTGCGAGGACAGCACAGCTTTCGAGGACAGCACAGCTAGCGAGGACAGCACAGCTTGCGAGGACAGCAAGGCTTGCGAGGACAGCACGGCTTGCGAGGACAGCACGGCTTGCGAGCACAGCACAGCTTGCGAGGACAGCTCAACTTGAGAGGACAGCTCAAGTTGCGAGGACAGTTCAACTTGAGAGGAGATCACAACTTGAGAGGACTGCTCAACTTTCGAGGACAGCAATGCCTACGAGGCTAGCACGGCTTGCGAGGACAGCACGGCTTGCAAGGACAGCACGGCTTGCGAGGACAGCACAGCTTGCGAGGACCGCACAGCTTGCGAGGACAGCACAGCTTGTGAGGACAGAGCAGCTTGCGAGGATAGCTCAACTTGAGAGGACAGCTCAACTTGAGAGGACAGTTCAACTTCAGAGAACAGCTGAACTTGAAAGGACAGCTCAGCTAGAGAGGACAGCGCAACTTGAGAGGACAGCTCTACTTGAGAGGACAGCTCAACTTGAGAGGACAGCTCAACTCGAGAGGACAGCTCAACTTGAGTGGACAGCAAAGCTTGCGAGGACAGCACGGCTTGCGAGGACAGCACAGCTTGCGAGGACAGCACGGCTTGCGAGGACAGCACGGCTGGCGAGGACAGCACAGGTTGCGAAGACAGCACAGCTTCCGAGGACAGCACAGCTTGTGAGGACAGCACGGCTTGCGAGGACAGCACAGCTGGCGAGGAGAGCACAGCTTGCGAGGACAGCACAGCTTGCGAGGACAGCACAGCTTGTGAGGACAGCACAGCTTGCGAGGACAGCACAACTTGCGAGGACAGCACAGCTTGCGAGGACAGCACAGCTTGCGAGGACAGCACAGCTTGCGAGGACAGCACAGCTTGCGAGGACGGCTCAACTTGAGAGGACAGCTCACCTTGAGATGACATCTCAACTTGAGAGGAGAGCTCAACTTGAGAGGAGAGCTCAACTTGAGAGGAGAGTTCAATTTGAGAGGAAAGCTCAACTTGAGAGGTCAGCTCAACCAGAGAGGACAGCTCAACTAGAGAGGACAGCTCAACTAGAGAGGACAGCTCAACTTGCGAGGACAGTTCAACTTGAGAGGAGAGCACAACTTGAGAGGACAGCTCAACTTGAGAGGACTGCAAAGCCTACGAGGCTAGCACGGCTTGCGAGGACAGCATGGCTTGCAAGGACAGCACGACTTGCGAGGACAGCACAGCTTGCGAGGACCGCACAGCTTGCGAGGACAGCATAGCTTGCGAGGACAGAACAGCTTGCGAGGACAGCTCAACTTGAGAGGACAGCTCAACTTGAGAGGACAGTTCAACTTGAGAGAACAGCTCAACTTGAGAGGACAGCTCAGCTAGAGAGGACAGCGCAACTTGAGAGGACAGCTCTACTAGAGTGGACAGCTCAACTTGAGAGGACAGCTCAACTTGAGAGGACAGCTCAACTTGAGTGGACAGCAAAGCTTGCGAGCACAGCACGGCTTGCGAAAACAGCACGGCCTGCGAGGACAGCACGGCTTACGAGGACAGCACGGCTGGTGAGGACAGCACAGGTTGCGAGGACAGCACAGCTTCCGAGGACAGCACAGCTTGCGAGGACAGCACGGCTTGCGAGGACAGCACAGCTTGCGAGGATAGCACAGCTTGCGAGCACAGCACAGCTTGCGAGGACAGCACAGCTTGCGAGGACAGCACAGCTTGCGAGGACAGCACAGCTTGCGAGGACAGCACAGCTTGCGAGGACAGCACAGCTTGCGAGGACAGCACAGCTTGCGAGGACAGCACGGCTTTCGAGGTCAGAACCACTTGCGAGGACAGCCCAGCTTGCGAGGACAGGACAGCTGGCGAGGACAGCACAGCTTGCGAGGACAGCACAGCTAGCGAGGACAGCACAGCTTGCGAGGACAGCACAGCTTGCGAGGATGGCACAATTTGCAAGGACAACACAGCTTGCGAGGACAGCACACCTTGCAAGGATAACACAGCTTGCGAGGAGAGCACACCTTGCGAGGACAGCAATGCTTGCGAGGACAGCACAGCTTGCGGGGCAGCACAGTTTGTGGAGACAGCAAAGCTTGTGGGGACAGCACAGCTTGGGACGACAGCATAGCTTGGGAGGACAGCAAAGCTTGCGAGGACAGCACAGCTTGCGAGGACAGCACAGCTTGCGAGGACAGCACAGCTTGCGAGGACAGCACAGATTGCGACGACAGCACAGCTTGCGAGGACAGCACAGCTTGCGAGGATGGCTCAACTTGAGAGGACAGCTCACCTTGAGATGACCGCTCAACTTGAGAGGAGAGCTCAACTTGAGAGGAGAGCTCAACTTGAGAGGAGAGCTCAACTTGAGAGGACAGCTCAACTTGAGAGGACAGCTCAACTAGAGAGGACAGCTCAACTAGAGAGGACAGCTCAACTAAAGAGGACAGTTCAACTAGAGAGGACATATCAACTAGAGAGGACAGCTCAACTTGAGAGGACAGCTCAACTTAAGAGGACAGCTCAACTTGAGAGGACAGCTCAACTTGAGACGACAGCACAACTTTCGAGGACAGCACAGCTTGGGAGGACAGCACAGCTTGCGAGGACCGCTAAAATTGCGAGGACAGCACGGCTTGCGAGGACAGCACAGCTTGCAAGAACAGCACAGCTTGCGAGGACAGCACGGCTTGCGAGGAGAGCACGGTTTGCGAGGACAGCACGGCTTGCCAGGACAGCAGGCTTGTGAGGACAGCACGACTTGCGAGGACAGCACGGGTGCGAGGACAGCATGGCTTGCGAGGACAGCACAGGTTGCGAGGACAGCACGGGTTGCGAGGACAGCACAGCATCCGCGGACAGGACAGCTTCCTAGGACAGCACAGCTTCCGAGGACAACACAGCTTCCGAGGACAGCTCAGCTTGCGAGGACAGCACAGCTTGTGAGGACAGCACAGCTTGTGAGGACAGCACAGCTAGCGAAGACAGCACAGCTTGCGAGGACAGCACAGCTTGCGAGGACAGCACAGCTTGCGAGGACAGCACAGCTAGCGAGGACAGCACAGCTTGCGAGGACAGCAAGGCTTGCGAGGACAACATGGCCTGCGAGGACAGCACGGCTTGCAGGGACAGCACAGCTTGCGAGGACAGCACAGCTTGCGAGGGTAGCACAGCTTGCGAGGACAGCACAGCTTGCAAGGACAGCACACCTTGCGAGGACAGCACAGCTTGCGAGGACAGCACAGCTTGCGAGGACAGCACAGCTTGCGAGAACAGCACAGCTTGCGAGGACAGCACAGCTTGCGAGGACAGCACAGCTTGCGAGGACAGCACGGCTTGCGAGGACAGAACCGCTTGCGAGGACAGCACAGCTTGCGAGGACAGCACAGCTTGCGAGGACAGCACAGCTTGCGAGGACAGCACAGCTTGCGAGGGCAGCACAGCTTGCGAGGACGGCACAATTTGCAAGGACAACACAGCTTGCGAGGACAGCACAGCTTGCAAGGACAACACAGCTTGCGAGGAGAGCACACTTTGCGAGGACAGCAAAGCTTGCGAGGACAGCACAGCTTGCGGGGACAGCACAGTTTGTGGAGACAGAACAGCTTGTGGGGACAGCACAGCTTGGGACGACACACAGCTTGGGAGAACAGCAAAGCTTGCGAGGACAGCACAGCTTGCGAGGACAGCACAGCTTGCGAGGACAGCACAACTTGCGAGGACAGCACAGCTTGCGAGGACAACACAGCTTGCGAGGACAGCTCAACTTGAGAGGACAGCTCACCTTGAGATGACCGCTAAACTTGAGAGGAGAGCTCAACTTGAGAGGAGAGCTCAACTTGAGAGGAGAGCTCAATTTGAGAGGAAAGCTCAACTTGAGAGGACAGCTCAACTAGAGAGGACAGCTCAACTAGAGATGACAGCTCAACTAGAGAGGACAGCTCAACTAAAGAGGACAGTTCAACTAGAGAGGACAGATCAACTAGAGAGGACAGCTCAACTTGAGAGGACAGCTCAACTTAAGAGGACAGCTCAACTTGAGAGGACAGTCAACTAGAGACGACAGCACAACTTTCGAGGACAGCACAGCTTGGGAGGACAGCACAGCTTGCGAGGACCGCTAAAATTGCGAGGACAGCACGGCTTGCGAGGACAGCATGGCTTGCAAGAGCAGCACAGCTTGCGAGGACAGCATGGCTTGCGAGGACAGCACGGTTTGCGAGGACAGCATGGCTTGCCAGGACAGCACGGCTTGCGAGGACAGCACGCCTTGCGAGGACAGCACGGGTTGCGAGGACAGCATGGCTTGCGAGGACAGCACAGGTTGCGAGGACAGCACGGGTTGCGAGGACAGCACAGCTTCCGAGGACAGGACAGCTTCCGAGGACATTACAGCTTCCGAGGACAACACAGCTTCCGAGGACAGCACAGCTTGCGAGGACAGCACAGCTTGCGAGGACAGCACAGCTAGCGAAGACAGCACAGCTTGCGAGGACTGCACAGCTTGCGAGGACAGCACAGCTTACGAGGACAGCACAGCTTGCGAGGACAGCACAGCTTGCGAGGACAGCACAGCTTGCGAGGACAGCACAGCTTGCGAGGACAGCACAGCTTGCGAGGACAGCACAGCTTGCGAGGACAGCACAGTTTGCGAGGACAGCACAGCTAGCGAGGACAGCACAGCTTGCGAGGACAGCAAGGCTTGCGAGGACAGCACGGCTTGCGAGGACAGCACGGCCTGCGAGGACAGCACGGCTTGCAGGGACAGCACAGCTTGCGAGGACAGCACAGCTTGCAAGGACAGCACAGCTAGCGAGGACAGCACTGGTTGCGAGGACAGCAAGGCTTGCGAAGACAACTTGGCCTGCGAGGACAGCACGGCTTGCAGGGACAGCACTGCTTGCGAGGACAGCACAGCTTGCGAGGACAGCACAGCTTGCGAGGACAGCACAGCTTGCGAGGACAGCACAACTTGCGAGGATAGCACAGCTTGCGAGGACAGCACAGCTTGCGAGGACAGCACAGCTAGCGAGGACAGCACAGCTTGCGAGGACAGCAAGGCTTGCGAGGGCAGCACGGCCTGCGAGGACAGCACGGCTTGCGAGGACAGCACAGCTTGCGAGGACAGCACAGCTTGCGAGGACAGCACAGCTTGCGAGGACAGCACAGCTTGCGAGGACAGCTCAACTTGCGAGGACAGCACAGCTTGCGAGAACAGCACACCTTGCGAGGACAGCTCAACTTGAGAGGACAGCTCAACTTGAGAGGACAGCTCAACTTGAGAGTACACCTCAACTTGAGAGGAGAGCTCAACTTGAGAGGAGAGCTCAACTTGAGAGGAGAACTCAACTTGAGAGGACAGCTCAACTTGAGAGGACAGGTCAACTTGAGAGGACAGCTCAACTTGAGAGGACAGCTCAACTTGAGAGGACAGCTCAACTTGACAGAACAGCTCAACTTGAGAGGACAGCTCAACTTGAGAGGACAGTTCAACTTGAGAGGGCAGCTCAACTTTAGAGGACAGCACACCGCGAGATGACAGCACAACTTGAGATGACAGCACAACTTGGGTGGACAGCACAGCTTGCGAGGACAGCAAAGCTTGCGAGGACAGCACGGCTTGCAAGGACAGAACGGCTTGCGAGGACAGCATGGCTTGTTGGGACAGCACGGCTTGCGGGGACAGCACGGCTTGCGAGGACAGCACAGCCTCCGAGGACAACACGGTTTGCGAGGACAGCACGGCTTGCGAGGCCAGCACAGGTTTCGAGGACAGCACGGGTTGCGAGGACAGCACAGATTCCGAGGACAGGACAGCTTGTGAGGACAGCACAGCTTGCGAGGACAGCACAGCTTGCGAGGACAGCACAGCTAGCGAGGACAGCACAGCTAGCGAGGACAGCACAGCTTGCGAGGACAGCAAGGCTTGCGAGGACAGCACGGCTTGCGAGGACAGCACGGCTTGCGAGCACAGCACTGCTTGCGAGGACAGCTAGACTTGAGAGGACAGCTCAAGTTGCGAGGACAGTTCAACTTGAGAGGAGAACACAACTTGAGAGGACTGCTCAACTTTCGAGGACAGCAATGCCTACGAGGCTAGCATGGCTTGCGAGGACAGCACGGCTTGCAAGAACAGCACGGCTTGCGAGGACAGCACAGCTTACGGGACCGCACAGCTTGCGAGGACAGCACAGCTTGCGAGGACAGAACAGCTTGCGAGGACAGCTCAACTTGAGAGGACAGCTCAACTTGAGAGGACAGTTCAACTTGAGAGAACAGCTGAAGTTGAGAGGACAGCTCAGCTAGAGAGGACAGCGCAACTTGAGAGGACAGCTCTACTTGAGAGCACAGCTCAACTTGAGAGGACAGCTGAACTCGAGAGGGCTGCTCAACTCGAGTGGACAGCAAAGCTTGCGAGGACTGCACGGCTTGCGAGGACAGCACGGCTTGCGAGGACAGCACGGCTTGCGAGGACAGCACGGCTGGCGAGGACAGCACAGGTTGCGAAGACAGCACAGCTTCTGAGGACTGCACAGCTTGCGAGGACAGCACGGCTTGCGAGGACAGCACAGCTTGCGAGGAGAGCACAGCTTGCGAGGACAACACAGCTTGCGAGGACAGCACAGCTTGCGAGGACAGCACAGCTTGCGAGGACAGCACAGCTTGCGAGGACAGCACAGCTTGTGAGGACAGCACAGCTTGCGAGGACGGCTCAACTTGAGAGGACAGCTCACCTTGAGATGACCGCTCAACTTGAGAGGAGACCTCAACTTGAGAGGAGAGCTCAACTTGAGAGGAGAGCTCAATTTGAGAGGAAAGCTCAACTTGAGAGGTCAGCTCAACTAGAGAGGACAGCTCAACTAGAGAGGACAGCTCAACTAGAGAGGACAGCTCAACTAAAGAGGACAGTTCAACTAGAGAGGACAGATCAACTAGAGAGGACAGCTCAACTTGAGAGGACAGCTCAACTTAAGAGGACAGCTAAACTTGAGAGGATAGCTCAACTTGAGACGACAGCACAACTTTTGAGGACAGCACAGCTTGGGAGGACAGCACAGCTTGCGAGGACCGCTAAAATTGCGAGGACAGCATGGCTTGCGATGACAGCACGGCTTGCAAGAACAGCACAGCTTGCGAGGACAGCACGGCTTGCGAAGACAGCATGGCTTGCGAGGACAGCACGGCTTGCCAGGACAGCACGGCTTGCGAGGACAGCACGCCTTGCGAGGACAGCACCGGTTGCGAGGACAGCATGGCTTGCGAAGACAGCACAGGTTGTGAGGACACCACGGGTTGCGAGGACAGCACAGCTTCCGAGGACAGGACAGCTTCCGAGGGCAGCGCAGCTTCTGAGGACAACACAGCTTCCGAGGACAGCACAGCTTGCGAGGACAGCACAGCTTGCGAGGACAGCACAGCTAGCGAAGACAGCACAGCTTGCAAGGACTGCACAGCTTGCGAGGACAGCACAGCTTGCGAGGACAGCACAGCTTGCGAGGACAGCACAGCTTGTGAGGACAGCACAGCTTGCGAGGACTGCACAGCTTGCGAGGACAGCACAGCTTGCGAGGACAGCACAGCTTGCGAGGACAGCACAGCTTGCGAGAACAGCACAGCTAGCGAGGACAGCACAGCTTGCGAGGACAGCAAGGCTTGCGAGGACAGCACGGCCTGCGAGGACAGCATGGCTTGCGAGGACAGCACGGCTTGCAGGGACAGCACAGCTTGCGAGGACAGCACAGCTTGTGAGACAGCACAGCTTGCGAGGACAGCACAGCTTGCGAGGACAGCACAATTTGCGAGGACAGCACAGCTTGCGAGGACAGCACAGCTTGCGAGGACAGCACAGCTAGCGAGGACAGCACAGCTTGCGAGGACAGCAAGGCTTGCGAGGACAGCATGGCCTGCGAGGACAGCACGGCTTGCGATGACAGCACAGCTTGCAAGGACAGCACAGCTTGCGGGGACAGCACAGCTTGCGAGGACAGTACAGCTTGCGAGGACAGCACAACTTGCGACGACAGCACAGCTTGCGAGGACAGCACAGCTTGCGAGGACAGCTCAACTTGAGAGGACAGCTCAACTTGAGAGGACAGATCAACTTGAGAGTACATCTCAACTTGAGAGGAGAGCTCAACTTGAGAGGAGAGCTCAACATGAGAGGAGAGCTCAACTTGAGAGGACAGCTCAACTTGAGAGGACAGCTCAACTTGAGAGGAGAGCTCAACTTGAGAGGACAGCTCAACTTGACAGAACAGCTCAACTTGAGAGGACAGCTCAACTTGAGAGGACAGTTCAACTTGAGAGGACAGCTCAACTTTAGAGGACAGCACAACTCGAGATGACAGCACAACTTGAGATGACAGCACAACTTGGGTGGACAGCACAGCTTGCGAGGACAGCAAAGCTTGCGAGGACAGCATGTCTTGCAAGGACAGAACGGCTTGCGAGGACAGCACGGCTTGCGGGGACATCACGGCTTGCGGGGACAGCACGGCTTGCGAGGACAGCACAGCTTCCGAGGACAGCACAGCTTGCGAGGACAGCACAGCTTGCGAGGACAACACGGCTTGCGAGGACAGCACGGCTTGTGAAGACAGCACAGGTTTCGAGGACAGCACGGGTTGCGAGGACAGCACAGCTTCCGAGGAAAGGACAGCTTCTGAGGACAGCACAGCTTCTGAGGACAACACAGCTTCCGAGGACAGCACAGCTTGCGAGGACAGCACAGCTAGCGTGGACAGCACAGCTTGCGAGGACAGCACAGCTTGGCAGGACAGCACAGCTAGCGAGGACAGCACAGCTTGCGAGGACAGCAAGGCTTGCAAGGAAAGCACGGCATGCGAGGACAGCACGGCTTGCGAGGACAGCACAGCTTGTGAGGACAGCTCAACTTGAGAGGACAGCTCAAGTTGCGAGGACAGTTCAACTTGAGAGGAGAGCCCAACTTGAGAGGAGTGCTCAACTTTCGAGGACAGCAAAGCCAACGAGGCTAGCACGGCTTGCGAGGACAGCACGGCTTGCAAGGACAGCACGGCTTGCGAGGACAGCACAGCTTGCGAGGACCGCACAGCTTGCGAGGACAGCACAGCTTGCGAGGACAGAACAGCTTGCGAGGACAGCTCAACTTGAGAGGACAGCTCAACTTGAGAGGACAGTTCAACTTGAGAGAACAGCTGAACTTGAGAGGACAGCTCAGCTAGAGAGGACAGCGCAACTTGATAGGACAGCCCTACTTGAGAGGACAGCTCAACTTGATAGGACAGCTCAACTTGAGAGGACAGTTCAACTTGAGTGGACAGCAAAGTTTGCGAGGACAGCACAGCTTGCGAGGACAGCACGGCTTGCGAGGACAGAACGGCTTGCGAGGACAGCACAGCTGGCGAGGACAGCACAGGTTGCGAGGACAGCACAGCTTCCGAGGTCAGCACAGCTTGCGAGGACAGCACGGCTTGCGAGGACAGCACAGCTTGCGAGGACAGCACAGCTTGCGAGGACAGCACAGCTTTCGAGGACAGCATAGCTTGCGAGGACAGCACAGCTTGCGAGGACAGCACAGCTTGCGAGGACAGCACAGCTTGCGAGGACAGCACAGCATGCGAGGACAGCACGGCTTGCGAGGACAGCACGGCTTGCGAGGACAGAACCGCTTGCGAGGACAACACAGCTTGCGAGGACAGCACAGCTTGCGAGGACAGCACAGCTTGCGAGGACAGCACAGCTAGCGAGGAAAGCACAGCTTGCGAGGACAGCAATTCTTGCGAGGACAACATGGCCTGCAAGGACAGCACGGCTTGCAGAAACAGCACAGCTTGCGAGGACAGCACAGCTTGCGAGGACAGCACAGCTTGCGAGGACAGCACAGCTTGCGAGGACAGCACAACTTGCGAGGACAGCACAGCTTGCGGGGACAGCACAGCTTGCGAGGACAGCACAGCTAGCGAGCACAGCACAGCTTGCGAGGACAGCAAGGCTTGCGAGGACAGCACGGTCTGCGAGGACAGCACGGCTTGCAAGGACAGCACAGCTTGCGAGGACAGCACAGCTTGCGAGGACAGCACAGCTTGCGAGGACAGCACAGCTTGCGAGGACAGCACAACTTGCGAGGACAGCACAGCTTGCGAGGACAGCACAGCTTGCGAGGACAGCTCAACTTGAGAGGACAGCTCAACTTGAGAGGACAGCTCAACTTGAGAGTACACCTCAACTTGAGAGGAGAGCTCAACTTGAGAGGAGAGCTCAACATGAGAGGAGATTTCAACTTGGGAGGACAGCTCAACTTTAGAGGACAGCTCAACTTGAGAGGACAGCTCAACTTGAGAGGACAGCTCAACTTGACAGAACAGCTCAACTTGAGAGGACAGCTCAACTTGAGAGGACAGTTCAACTTGAGAGGACAGCTCAAGTTTAGAGGACAGCACAACTCGAGATGACAGCACAACTTGAGATGACAGCACAACTTGGGTGGACAGCACAGCTTGCGAGGACAGCAAAGCTTGCGAGGACAGCACGCCTTGCAAGGACAGAATGGCTTGCGAGGACAGCACGGCTTGCGGGGACAGCACGGCCTGCGGGGACAGCACGGCTTGCGAGGACAGCACAGCTTCCGAGGACAGCACAGCTTGCGAGGACAGCACAGCTTGCGAGGACAACATGGCTTGCGAGGACAGCACGGCTTGCGAGGACAGCACAGGTTGCGAGGACAGCACGGGTTGCGAGGACAGCACAGCTTCAGAGGAAAGGACAGCTTGCGAGGACAGCACAGCTTGCGAGGACAGCACAGCTTGCGAGGACAGCACAGCTTGCGAGGACAGCATAGCTTGCGAGGACAGCACAGCTAGCGAGGACAGCACAGCTTGCGAGGACAGCAAGGCTTGCGAGGACAGCACGGCTTGCGAGGACAGCACGGCTTGCGAGGACAGCCAAGTTTGCGAGGACAACATGGCCTGCGAGGACAGCACGGCTTGCAGAAACAGCACGGTTTGCGAGGACAGCACAGCTTGCGAGGACGGCACAGCTCGCGGGGACAGCAGAGCTTGCGGGGACAGCACAACTTGTGGAGACAGCACAGCTTGCGCGGACAGCACAGCTTGCGGGGACAGCACAGCTTGCGGGGACAGCACAGCTTGCGGGGACAGCACAGCTTGCGAGGACAGCACAGCTTGCGAGGACAGCACAGCTTGCGAGGACAGCACAGCTTGCGAGGACAGCACAGCTTGCGAGGACAGCTCAACTTGAGAGGACAGCTCAACTTGAGATGACAGTTCAACTTGAGAGGAGAGCACAACTTGAGACGACTGCTCAACTTGAGAGGACAGCAAAGCTTGCGAGGACAGCATGGCTTGCGAGGACAGCACGGCTTGCAAGGACAGCACAGCTTGCGAAGACAGCACAGCTTGCGAGGACAGCACAGCTTGCGAGGACAGCACAGCTTGTGAGGACAGAACAGCTTGCGAGGACAGCTCAATTTGAGAGGACAGATCAACTAGAGAGGACAGCTCAATTTGAGAGGACAGCTCAACTTGAGAGGACAGTTCAACTTGCAAGGACAGCTCAACTTGCGAGGACAGCACAGCCTGCAAGGACAGCACAGCTTGCGAGGACAGCACGGCTTGTGAGGACAGCACGGCTTGCGAGGACAGCACAGCTTGCGAGGACAGTACGGCTTGTGAGGACAGCACGGCTTGCGAGGAGAGCACAGCTTGCGAGGACCGCACAGCTTTCGAGGACAGTACAGCTTGCGAGGACAGCACAGCTTGCGAGGACAGCCAAGTTTGCGAGGACAGCACAGCTTGCGAGGACAGCTCAACTTGAGAGGGCACCTCACCTTGAGAGGACAGCTCAGCTAGAGAGGACAGCGCAACTTGAGAGGACAGCTCTACTTGAGAGGACAGCCAACTTGAGAGGACAGCAAAGCTTGCGAGGACAGTACGGCTTGCGAGGACAGCACAGCTTGCGAAGACAGCATGGCTTGCGAAGACAGCACGGCTGGAGAGGACAGCACAGGTTGCGAGGACAGCACAGCTTGCGAGGACAGCACAGGTTGCGAGGACAGCACAGCTTGCGAGGACAACACAGCTTGCGAGGACAGCACGGCTTGCGAGGACAGCACAGCTTGCGAGGACAGCACAGCTTGCGAGGACAGCACAGCTTGCGAGGACAGCACAGCTTGGGAGGACAGCACGGCTTGCGAGGAGAGCTGAACTTGAGAGGGCAGCTCAACTTGAGATGGCAGCTCAACTTGAGAGGATAGCTCAACTAGAGAGGACAGCTCAACTTAAGAGGACAGCACAACTTGAGAGGACAGCACAACTTGAGAGGACAGCACAACTTGCAAGGATAGTAGACCTTGTGATTAACCTTCTAGTGCCTTAACCATTGTACATTCAGTAACAGTTTCATTTGGAGCAACCTTTCTGTATACAGTAACACTTGCATGTACAGATATACTGATATGAATAGGAATAATTTCACCTTCAGCAGTTTTCGCTAATAGAACATGAATAGTGTGTGCTGCAACTCTTGCATCTACAGTATCTCAAATGTGCAGAGTAAGTTTTGCGTAAGCAGTCACTCCTCCATGCAAGCTATCTCTTGCATGTTCAGTAACAGATGCTTTTGCAGCTGAGATGTGTGTATTAACCACAGAACTTGAATAGACTGCTTTGCATGCTGTAATGCGGAAAGAAAGAGATGGGGAGGAGAAAAAGTAGTATGTAGGAAGAAGGGTGGGAGGGAGGGAGGGAATGTATGAGGAAAGTATGTTTGAGAGAGTTGAAGAGGATAGTAATATGGGGAAGGATGAGAGGAGGAGAAGGAAGCCATGGTGAGAAGAGGGAGGATGTATCGGGCAAAGAGGAAACGGCGGAGAGAAATAAGGAAGGAACGAAAGTAACAGGTAATATAAGTATAAAGTGAGTGGAGGAGGATAGAGAAAAATATATATAAATATAAATATACATAGTGTGTAGATGGTATGTTTACTACAATTGAGAACACACGAAAACGCTGTACAGGCAGTGAAGTGGAGACTCAAAAGGTGAAAACAAGTACTAAGTGTGAGGTGAGGTAAGAAGGAAGAACTTCCACAACAGTAGGCGCTACTGAATAATAAAGTGGGGAAACCAAAGTGTAGAATGGTAGTCGAGCCACATGGTGGCTAGAATAAAAGACACTGGTCGGTGTGGTGTCTAATATCAGTCATGCTGTCTGTCAAGACAACAACAGGAATGGACAGATCAAACAGGTGCATCGAAATTCCTGACGACTGGAGCATTACAATAATCAGTACCATAAGCTGTGCTGTGTGGCGCCAATTAACAAGTTGTCAGACGAGAATCGAAAGCAAGATATCCACCGTAATACAAAAGATGAGAGACAGACGT
Organism: Schistocerca piceifrons; assembly: GCF_021461385.2. Classification (NCBI taxonomy): domain Eukaryota; kingdom Metazoa; phylum Arthropoda; class Insecta; order Orthoptera; family Acrididae; genus Schistocerca; species Schistocerca piceifrons. Next base: position 23,594 of record NW_025727772.1, read on the forward strand.
ACCAGTACTGCTAGACGTGCCTAATGCTGCATAAATCCACGCTGCCACTTGTGCTGCCCATTCACATAACGTAGTGTTACAGATGAAGTGCCTGCCGAAAACGCGGAGGGATTTCTATAGACTGTAACTATAAAGAAAGGAAAGTGTGAAGAGGGGGGGGGGGGGCACAGGGCAGACGATACATTGTACGCCAAGGACGGAATGTGATGTGTTGGCAAATGTGCCAACACCTTGTAGATAGAGGAGGCCGAAATGCACGCTATCTAACGCAGACGGGCGTGAATTCTGGAACAGGATAAGTATTGAATGCTAATAAGAAAAGTATGCAGCTCCTCGAATACTTAACTTTATTCCATCCTTGTGGTACATCGCTCTTGATAATACAAATAAGACTATCTTCAGATACGGATAATGGCGCCTTGCTATGTCGTAGTCATGGACTTAGCTGAAGGCTATTCTAACTGTCTCTCGGCAAATGAGAGAAAGGCTGCGTCAGTGTAGTCGCTAGCAAAGTCGTCGTACAACTGGGGCGAGTGCTATTCCGTATCTCGAGATCACACAGTGGCGACACGCGGGTCCGACATGTACTAAATGGACCGCGGCCGATTTAAAGTACCGCCTAGCAAGTGTGGTGTCTGGCGGTGACACCACAGAATGCGTCGGAAAGCGCGGTCCAGTATTGCGATAGGGGGTGTGGTGGGGGGGGGGGTTATGGGGCACAAAATGCGGCCCGTCATTCGTCGGAATTCGCAGCTCGCGGCCGATATCCCGTGGTGCGAATCGAGGGATGAGCACAGCCTCTCACAGTCGCCTGGAGGCGTCATAAAATCCATGTTCAGCTATTTGCTTCCAGGCTGCACTTCCTGAGTTAGCAGGCTTCAATATAATATTGTTGCAACCCTAGCTTCCCGACTGAGAAAGCAAAACAGAAATTTCCAGATCACACACACACACACACAAATCGTCGCAATTGGGCTGCATTAAAATAATTGGAGCATTACATAATATTTAAAACACAACCAGTGCTGTGTGGCAGCAGTGAAAGTGTTTCCAGAAGGAAATCCAGGGGAAAAATAATCCGCTGTCCTGCACGCCGTCGGAGGCGGGGGTGGCGCGCCTGCTAATACAATCAACGGCGACTATTTTAATGGCTGCTTGAGGTCTGGTGTGTTGGATAGCTTGGCGGCGCACATACTGCTTCCTTACTTGCTTCCCAACATTCAAGCGAGGTCGCAAGCAAGTTATTTCAACAGGCGCATTTGTATCGCCTGTGTGGTTTGTTGTGGGGGGGTGGGGGGGCGGGAGTGTGGTGCGCGGCATGTTGGCTTGGCTGCATGCAATTTGTCCCCCTCCTAGTTGCCCGACTTAGCAAGCGACTTTGCAATGCGACTCCGCTGCGCTCCGCTTGCTTCCAGTTACGTTATAAGCCGGGACTCCACACAAATGACAGCGAGACACTCGTGAACTCTGAACGGGTCGAATATCGGCGGGCGGAATATATCCTGCGTCAAAGCAGACTACACCACTTCACTTACGGCATGATACTTTCACACCGCCAACTAGATACCACCTTACTGTCCCAGGCAAAAACGCACTCAAAGGCGCAAATGCAAACCGAAAAGAAAAACCGATTACACAAACTCACGCAAAAGCTACTTCTTCGTCACATGTAATTACAAATTAACCACTTTCCGATACTCTCCTTTCATTCTACTGTGGAAACTAGTATTTTTTTACGTCGCCACACGGTCCTATATCAAAGCAAACTACGCTCACTGGGCCAGGCGGCGCGGCCCGGCGCGTCTCTGCTCTTCGTGTTTCAAATCATGCTGCATAAACGTCCGTAACTCCTCGATGCCTTCACTTACAATTTTCAAACTCTGACACCGCCAAGCGACTACCGACCTCAGTCCGTGATATCAATTTCAGCTCGATACCACCTTACTGTCCCAGGCAAAAACGCACTCAAAGGCGCAAATGCAAACCGAAAAGAAAAACCGATTACACAAACTCACGCAAAAGCTACTTCTTCGTCACATGTAATTACAAATTAACCACTTTCCGATACTCTCCTTTCATTCTACTGTGGAAACTAGTATTTTTTTACGTCGCCACACGGTCCTATATCAAAGCAAACTACGCTCACTGGGCCAGGCGGCGCGGCCCGGCGCGTCTCTGCTCTTCGTGTTTCAAATCATGCTGCATAAACGTCCGTAACTCCTCGATGCCTTCACTTACAATTTTCAAACTCTGACACCGCCAAGCGACTACCGACCTCAGTCCGTGATATCAATTTCAGCTCGATACCACCTTACTGTCCCAGGCAAAAACGCACTCAAAGGCGCAAATGCAAACCGAAAAGAAAAACCGATTACACAAACTCACGCAAAAGCTACTTCTTCGTCACATGTAATTACAAATTAACCACTTTCCGATACTCTCCTTTCATTCTACTGTGGAAACTAGTATTTTTTTACGTCGCCACACGGTCCTATATCAAAGCAAACTACGCTCACTGGGCCAGGCGGCGCGGCCCGGCGCGTCTCTGCTCTTCGTGTTTCAAATCATGCTGCATAAACGTCCGTAACTCCTCGATGCCTTCACTTACAATTTTCAAACTCTGACACCGCCAAGCGACTACCGACCTCAGTCCGTGATATCAATTTCAGCTCGATACCACCTTACTGTCCCAGGCAAAAACGCACTCAAAGGCGCAAATGCAAACCGAAAAGAAAAACCGATTACACAAACTCACGCAAAAGCTACTTCTTCGTCACATGTAATTACAAATTAACCACTTTCCGATACTCTCCTTTCATTCTACTGTGGAAACTAGTATTTTTTTACGTCGCCACACGGTCCTATATCAAAGCAAACTACGCTCACTGGGCCAGGCGGCGCGGCCCGGCGCGTCTCTGCTCTTCGTGTTTCAAATCATGCTGCATAAACGTCCGTAACTCCTCGATGCCTTCACTTACAATTTTCAAACTCTGACACCGCCAAGCGACTACCGACCTCAGTCCGTGATATCAATTTCAGCTCGATACCACCTTACTGTCCCAGGCAAAAACGCACTCAAAGGCGCAAATGCAAACCGAAAAGAAAAACCGATTACACAAACTCACGCAAAAGCTACTTCTTCGTCACATGTAATTACAAATTAACCACTTTCCGATACTCTCCTTTCATTCTACTGTGGAAACTAGTATTTTTTTACGTCGCCACACGGTCCTATATCAAAGCAAACTACGCTCACTGGGCCAGGCGGCGCGGCCCGGCGCGTCTCTGCTCTTCGTGTTTCAAATCATGCTGCATAAACGTCCGTAACTCCTCGATGCCTTCACTTACAATTTTCAAACTCTGACACCGCCAAGCGACTACCGACCTCAGTCCGTGATATCAATTTCAGCTCGATACCACCTTACTGTCCCAGGCAAAAACGCACTCAAAGGCGCAAATGCAAACCGAAAAGAAAAACCGATTACACAAACTCACGCAAAAGCTACTTCTTCGTCACATGTAATTACAAATTAACCACTTTCCGATACTCTCCTTTCATTCTACTGTGGAAACTAGTATTTTTTTACGTCGCCACACGGTCCTATATCAAAGCAAACTACGCTCACTGGGCCAGGCGGCGCGGCCCGGCGCGTCTCTGCTCTTCGTGTTTCAAATCATGCTGCATAAACGTCCGTAACTCCTCGATGCCTTCACTTACAATTTTCAAACTCTGACACCGCCAAGCGACTACCGACCTCAGTCCGTGATATCAATTTCAGCTCGATACCACCTTACTGTCCCAGGCAAAAACGCACTCAAAGGCGCAAATGCAAACCGAAAAGAAAAACCGATTACACAAACTCACGCAAAAGCTACTTCTTCGTCACATGTAATTACAAATTAACCACTTTCCGATACTCTCCTTTCATTCTACTGTGGAAACTAGTATTTTTTTACGTCGCCACACGGTCCTATATCAAAGCAAACTACGCTCACTGGGCCAGGCGGCGCGGCCCGGCGCGTCTCTGCTCTTCGTGTTTCAAATCATGCTGCATAAACGTCCGTAACTCCTCGATGCCTTCACTTACAATTTTCAAACTCTGACACCGCCAAGCGACTACCGACCTCAGTCCGTGATATCAATTTCAGCTCGATACCACCTTACTGTCCCAGGCAAAAACGCACTCAAAGGCGCAAATGCAAACCGAAAAGAAAAACCGATTACACAAACTCACGCAAAAGCTACTTCTTCGTCACATGTAATTACAAATTAACCACTTTCCGATACTCTCCTTTCATTCTACTGTGGAAACTAGTATTTTTTTACGTCGCCACACGGTCCTATATCAAAGCAAACTACGCTCACTGGGCCAGGCGGCGCGGCCCGGCGCGTCTCTGCTCTTCGTGTTTCAAATCATGCTGCATAAACGTCCGTAACTCCTCGATGCCTTCACTTACAATTTTCAAACTCTGACACCGCCAAGCGACTACCGACCTCAGTCCGTGATATCAATTTCAGCTCGATACCACCTTACTGTCCCAGGCAAAAACGCACTCAAAGGCGCAAATGCAAACCGAAAAGAAAAACCGATTACACAAACTCACGCAAAAGCTACTTCTTCGTCACATGTAATTACAAATTAACCACTTTCCGATACTCTCCTTTCATTCTACTGTGGAAACTAGTATTTTTTTACGTCGCCACACGGTCCTATATCAAAGCAAACTACGCTCACTGGGCCAGGCGGCGCGGCCCGGCGCGTCTCTGCTCTTCGTGTTTCAAATCATGCTGCATAAACGTCCGTAACTCCTCGATGCCTTCACTTACAATTTTCAAACTCTGACACCGCCAAGCGACTACCGACCTCAGTCCGTGATATCAATTTCAGCTCGATACCACCTTACTGTCCCAGGCAAAAACGCACTCAAAGGCGCAAATGCAAACCGAAAAGAAAAACCGATTACACAAACTCACGCAAAAGCTACTTCTTCGTCACATGTAATTACAAATTAACCACTTTCCGATACTCTCCTTTCATTCTACTGTGGAAACTAGTATTTTTTTACGTCGCCACACGGTCCTATATCAAAGCAAACTACGCTCACTGGGCCAGGCGGCGCGGCCCGGCGCGTCTCTGCTCTTCGTGTTTCAAATCATGCTGCATAAACGTCCGTAACTCCTCGATGCCTTCACTTACAATTTTCAAACTCTGACACCGCCAAGCGACTACCGACCTCAGTCCGTGATATCAATTTCAGCTCGATACCACCTTACTGTCCCAGGCAAAAACGCACTCAAAGGCGCAAATGCAAACCGAAAAGAAAAACCGATTACACAAACTCACGCAAAAGCTACTTCTTCGTCACATGTAATTACAAATTAACCACTTTCCGATACTCTCCTTTCATTCTACTGTGGAAACTAGTATTTTTTTACGTCGCCACACGGTCCTATATCAAAGCAAACTACGCTCACTGGGCCAGGCGGCGCGGCCCGGCGCGTCTCTGCTCTTCGTGTTTCAAATCATGCTGCATAAACGTCCGTAACTCCTCGATGCCTTCACTTACAATTTTCAAACTCTGACACCGCCAAGCGACTACCGACCTCAGTCCGTGATATCAATTTCAGCTCGATACCACCTTACTGTCCCAGGCAAAAACGCACTCAAAGGCGCAAATGCAAACCGAAAAGAAAAACCGATTACACAAACTCACGCAAAAGCTACTTCTTCGTCACATGTAATTACAAATTAACCACTTTCCGATACTCTCCTTTCATTCTACTGTGGAAACTAGTATTTTTTTACGTCGCCACACGGTCCTATATCAAAGCAAACTACGCTCACTGGGCCAGGCGGCGCGGCCCGGCGCGTCTCTGCTCTTCGTGTTTCAAATCATGCTGCATAAACGTCCGTAACTCCTCGATGCCTTCACTTACAATTTTCAAACTCTGACACCGCCAAGCGACTACCGACCTCAGTCCGTGATATCAATTTCAGCTCGATACCACCTTACTGTCCCAGGCAAAAACGCACTCAAAGGCGCAAATGCAAACCGAAAAGAAAAACCGATTACACAAACTCACGCAAAAGCTACTTCTTCGTCACATGTAATTACAAATTAACCACTTTCCGATACTCTCCTTTCATTCTACTGTGGAAACTAGTATTTTTTTACGTCGCCACACGGTCCTATATCAAAGCAAACTACGCTCACTGGGCCAGGCGGCGCGGCCCGGCGCGTCTCTGCTCTTCGTGTTTCAAATCATGCTGCATAAACGTCCGTAACTCCTCGATGCCTTCACTTACAATTTTCAAACTCTGACACCGCCAAGCGACTACCGACCTCAGTCCGTGATATCAATTTCAGCTCGATACCACCTTACTGTCCCAGGCAAAAACGCACTCAAAGGCGCAAATGCAAACCGAAAAGAAAAACCGATTACACAAACTCACGCAAAAGCTACTTCTTCGTCACATGTAATTACAAATTAACCACTTTCCGATACTCTCCTTTCATTCTACTGTGGAAACTAGTATTTTTTTACGTCGCCACACGGTCCTATATCAAAGCAAACTACGCTCACTGGGCCAGGCGGCGCGGCCCGGCGCGTCTCTGCTCTTCGTGTTTCAAATCATGCTGCATAAACGTCCGTAACTCCTCGATGCCTTCACTTACAATTTTCAAACTCTGACACCGCCAAGCGACTACCGACCTCAGTCCGTGATATCAATTTCAGCTCGATACCACCTTACTGTCCCAGGCAAAAACGCACTCAAAGGCGCAAATGCAAACCGAAAAGAAAAACCGATTACACAAACTCACGCAAAAGCTACTTCTTCGTCACATGTAATTACAAATTAACCACTTTCCGATACTCTCCTTTCATTCTACTGTGGAAACTAGTATTTTTTTACGTCGCCACACGGTCCTATATCAAAGCAAACTACGCTCACTGGGCCAGGCGGCGCGGCCCGGCGCGTCTCTGCTCTTCGTGTTTCAAATCATGCTGCATAAACGTCCGTAACTCCTCGATGCCTTCACTTACAATTTTCAAACTCTGACACCGCCAAGCGACTACCGACCTCAGTCCGTGATATCAATTTCAGCTCGATACCACCTTACTGTCCCAGGCAAAAACGCACTCAAAGGCGCAAATGCAAACCGAAAAGAAAAACCGATTACACAAACTCACGCAAAAGCTACTTCTTCGTCACATGTAATTACAAATTAACCACTTTCCGATACTCTCCTTTCATTCTACTGTGGAAACTAGTATTTTTTTACGTCGCCACACGGTCCTATATCAAAGCAAACTACGCTCACTGGGCCAGGCGGCGCGGCCCGGCGCGTCTCTGCTCTTCGTGTTTCAAATCATGCTGCATAAACGTCCGTAACTCCTCGATGCCTTCACTTACAATTTTCAAACTCTGACACCGCCAAGCGACTACCGACCTCAGTCCGTGATATCAATTTCAGCTCGATACCACCTTACTGTCCCAGGCAAAAACGCACTCAAAGGCGCAAATGCAAACCGAAAAGAAAAACCGATTACACAAACTCACGCAAAAGCTACTTCTTCGTCACATGTAATTACAAATTAACCACTTTCCGATACTCTCCTTTCATTCTACTGTGGAAACTAGTATTTTTTTACGTCGCCACACGGTCCTATATCAAAGCAAACTACGCTCACTGGGCCAGGCGGCGCGGCCCGGCGCGTCTCTGCTCTTCGTGTTTCAAATCATGCTGCATAAACGTCCGTAACTCCTCGATGCCTTCACTTACAATTTTCAAACTCTGACACCGCCAAGCGACTACCGACCTCAGTCCGTGATATCAATTTCAGCTCGATACCACCTTACTGTCCCAGGCAAAAACGCACTCAAAGGCGCAAATGCAAACCGAAAAGAAAAACCGATTACACAAACTCACGCAAAAGCTACTTCTTCGTCACATGTAATTACAAATTAACCACTTTCCGATACTCTCCTTTCATTCTACTGTGGAAACTAGTATTTTTTTACGTCGCCACACGGTCCTATATCAAAGCAAACTACGCTCACTGGGCCAGGCGGCGCGGCCCGGCGCGTCTCTGCTCTTCGTGTTTCAAATCATGCTGCATAAACGTCCGTAACTCCTCGATGCCTTCACTTACAATTTTCAAACTCTGACACCGCCAAGCGACTACCGACCTCAGTCCGTGATATCAATTTCAGCTCGATACCACCTTACTGTCCCAGGCAAAAACGCACTCAAAGGCGCAAATGCAAACCGAAAAGAAAAACCGATTACACAAACTCACGCAAAAGCTACTTCTTCGTCACATGTAATTACAAATTAACCACTTTCCGATACTCTCCTTTCATTCTACTGTGGAAACTAGTATTTTTTTACGTCGCCACACGGTCCTATATCAAAGCAAACTACGCTCACTGGGCCAGGCGGCGCGGCCCGGCGCGTCTCTGCTCTTCGTGTTTCAAATCATGCTGCATAAACGTCCGTAACTCCTCGATGCCTTCACTTACAATTTTCAAACTCTGACACCGCCAAGCGACTACCGACCTCAGTCCGTGATATCAATTTCAGCTCGATACCACCTTACTGTCCCAGGCAAAAACGCACTCAAAGGCGCAAATGCAAACCGAAAAGAAAAACCGATTACACAAACTCACGCAAAAGCTACTTCTTCGTCACATGTAATTACAAATTAACCACTTTCCGATACTCTCCTTTCATTCTACTGTGGAAACTAGTATTTTTTTACGTCGCCACACGGTCCTATATCAAAGCAAACTACGCTCACTGGGCCAGGCGGCGCGGCCCGGCGCGTCTCTGCTCTTCGTGTTTCAAATCATGCTGCATAAACGTCCGTAACTCCTCGATGCCTTCACTTACAATTTTCAAACTCTGACACCGCCAAGCGACTACCGACCTCAGTCCGTGATATCAATTTCAGCTCGATACCACCTTACTGTCCCAGGCAAAAACGCACTCAAAGGCGCAAATGCAAACCGAAAAGAAAAACCGATTACACAAACTCACGCAAAAGCTACTTCTTCGTCACATGTAATTACAAATTAACCACTTTCCGATACTCTCCTTTCATTCTACTGTGGAAACTAGTATTTTTTTACGTCGCCACACGGTCCTATATCAAAGCAAACTACGCTCACTGGGCCAGGCGGCGCGGCCCGGCGCGTCTCTGCTCTTCGTGTTTCAAATCATGCTGCATAAACGTCCGTAACTCCTCGATGCCTTCACTTACAATTTTCAAACTCTGACACCGCCAAGCGACTACCGACCTCAGTCCGTGATATCAATTTCAGCTCGATACCACCTTACTGTCCCAGGCAAAAACGCACTCAAAGGCGCAAATGCAAACCGAAAAGAAAAACCGATTACACAAACTCACGCAAAAGCTACTTCTTCGTCACATGTAATTACAAATTAACCACTTTCCGATACTCTCCTTTCATTCTACTGTGGAAACTAGTATTTTTTTACGTCGCCACACGGTCCTATATCAAAGCAAACTACGCTCACTGGGCCAGGCGGCGCGGCCCGGCGCGTCTCTGCTCTTCGTGTTTCAAATCATGCTGCATAAACGTCCGTAACTCCTCGATGCCTTCACTTACAATTTTCAAACTCTGACACCGCCAAGCGACTACCGACCTCAGTCCGTGATATCAATTTCAGCTCGATACCACCTTACTGTCCCAGGCAAAAACGCACTCAAAGGCGCAAATGCAAACCGAAAAGAAAAACCGATTACACAAACTCACGCAAAAGCTACTTCTTCGTCACATGTAATTACAAATTAACCACTTTCCGATACTCTCCTTTCATTCTACTGTGGAAACTAGTATTTTTTTACGTCGCCACACGGTCCTATATCAAAGCAAACTACGCTCACTGGGCCAGGCGGCGCGGCCCGGCGCGTCTCTGCTCTTCGTGTTTCAAATCATGCTGCATAAACGTCCGTAACTCCTCGATGCCTTCACTTACAATTTTCAAACTCTGACACCGCCAAGCGACTACCGACCTCAGTCCGTGATATCAATTTCAGCTCGATACCACCTTACTGTCCCAGGCAAAAACGCACTCAAAGGCGCAAATGCAAACCGAAAAGAAAAACCGATTACACAAACTCACGCAAAAGCTACTTCTTCGTCACATGTAATTACAAATTAACCACTTTCCGATACTCTCCTTTCATTCTACTGTGGAAACTAGTATTTTTTTACGTCGCCACACGGTCCTATATCAAAGCAAACTACGCTCACTGGGCCAGGCGGCGCGGCCCGGCGCGTCTCTGCTCTTCGTGTTTCAAATCATGCTGCATAAACGTCCGTAACTCCTCGATGCCTTCACTTACAATTTTCAAACTCTGACACCGCCAAGCGACTACCGACCTCAGTCCGTGATATCAATTTCAGCTCGATACCACCTTACTGTCCCAGGCAAAAACGCACTCAAAGGCGCAAATGCAAACCGAAAAGAAAAACCGATTACACAAACTCACGCAAAAGCTACTTCTTCGTCACATGTAATTACAAATTAACCACTTTCCGATACTCTCCTTTCATTCTACTGTGGAAACTAGTATTTTTTTACGTCGCCACACGGTCCTATATCAAAGCAAACTACGCTCACTGGGCCAGGCGGCGCGGCCCGGCGCGTCTCTGCTCTTCGTGTTTCAAATCATGCTGCATAAACGTCCGTAACTCCTCGATGCCTTCACTTACAATTTTCAAACTCTGACACCGCCAAGCGACTACCGACCTCAGTCCGTGATATCAATTTCAGCTCGATACCACCTTACTGTCCCAGGCAAAAACGCACTCAAAGGCGCAAATGCAAACCGAAAAGAAAAACCGATTACACAAACTCACGCAAAAGCTACTTCTTCGTCACATGTAATTACAAATTAACCACTTTCCGATACTCTCCTTTCATTCTACTGTGGAAACTAGTATTTTTTTACGTCGCCACACGGTCCTATATCAAAGCAAACTACGCTCACTGGGCCAGGCGGCGCGGCCCGGCGCGTCTCTGCTCTTCGTGTTTCAAATCATGCTGCATAAACGTCCGTAACTCCTCGATGCCTTCACTTACAATTTTCAAACTCTGACACCGCCAAGCGACTACCGACCTCAGTCCGTGATATCAATTTCAGCTCGATACCACCTTACTGTCCCAGGCAAAAACGCACTCAAAGGCGCAAATGCAAACCGAAAAGAAAAACCGATTACACAAACTCACGCAAAAGCTACTTCTTCGTCACATGTAATTACAAATTAACCACTTTCCGATACTCTCCTTTCATTCTACTGTGGAAACTAGTATTTTTTTACGTCGCCACACGGTCCTATATCAAAGCAAACTACGCTCACTGGGCCAGGCGGCGCGGCCCGGCGCGTCTCTGCTCTTCGTGTTTCAAATCATGCTGCATAAACGTCCGTAACTCCTCGATGCCTTCACTTACAATTTTCAAACTCTGACACCGCCAAGCGACTACCGACCTCAGTCCGTGATATCAATTTCAGCTCGATACCACCTTACTGTCCCAGGCAAAAACGCACTCAAAGGCGCAAATGCAAACCGAAAAGAAAAACCGATTACACAAACTCACGCAAAAGCTACTTCTTCGTCACATGTAATTACAAATTAACCACTTTCCGATACTCTCCTTTCATTCTACTGTGGAAACTAGTATTTTTTTACGTCGCCACACGGTCCTATATCAAAGCAAACTACGCTCACTGGGCCAGGCGGCGCGGCCCGGCGCGTCTCTGCTCTTCGTGTTTCAAATCATGCTGCATAAACGTCCGTAACTCCTCGATGCCTTCACTTACAATTTTCAAACTCTGACACCGCCAAGCGACTACCGACCTCAGTCCGTGATATCAATTTCAGCTCGATACCACCTTACTGTCCCAGGCAAAAACGCACTCAAAGGCGCAAATGCAAACCGAAAAGAAAAACCGATTACACAAACTCACGCAAAAGCTACTTCTTCGTCACATGTAATTACAAATTAACCACTTTCCGATACTCTCCTTTCATTCTACTGTGGAAACTAGTATTTTTTTACGTCGCCACACGGTCCTATATCAAAGCAAACTACGCTCACTGGGCCAGGCGGCGCGGCCCGGCGCGTCTCTGCTCTTCGTGTTTCAAATCATGCTGCATAAACGTCCGTAACTCCTCGATGCCTTCACTTACAATTTTCAAACTCTGACACCGCCAAGCGACTACCGACCTCAGTCCGTGATATCAATTTCAGCTCGATACCACCTTACTGTCCCAGGCAAAAACGCACTCAAAGGCGCAAATGCAAACCGAAAAGAAAAACCGATTACACAAACTCACGCAAAAGCTACTTCTTCGTCACATGTAATTACAAATTAACCACTTTCCGATACTCTCCTTTCATTCTACTGTGGAAACTAGTATTTTTTTACGTCGCCACACGGTCCTATATCAAAGCAAACTACGCTCACTGGGCCAGGCGGCGCGGCCCGGCGCGTCTCTGCTCTTCGTGTTTCAAATCATGCTGCATAAACGTCCGTAACTCCTCGATGCCTTCACTTACAATTTTCAAACTCTGACACCGCCAAGCGACTACCGACCTCAGTCCGTGATATCAATTTCAGCTCGATACCACCTTACTGTCCCAGGCAAAAACGCACTCAAAGGCGCAAATGCAAACCGAAAAGAAAAACCGATTACACAAACTCACGCAAAAGCTACTTCTTCGTCACATGTAATTACAAATTAACCACTTTCCGATACTCTCCTTTCATTCTACTGTGGAAACTAGTATTTTTTTACGTCGCCACACGGTCCTATATCAAAGCAAACTACGCTCACTGGGCCAGGCGGCGCGGCCCGGCGCGTCTCTGCTCTTCGTGTTTCAAATCATGCTGCATAAACGTCCGTAACTCCTCGATGCCTTCACTTACAATTTTCAAACTCTGACACCGCCAAGCGACTACCGACCTCAGTCCGTGATATCAATTTCAGCTCGATACCACCTTACTGTCCCAGGCAAAAACGCACTCAAAGGCGCAAATGCAAACCGAAAAGAAAAACCGATTACACAAACTCACGCAAAAGCTACTTCTTCGTCACATGTAATTACAAATTAACCACTTTCCGATACTCTCCTTTCATTCTACTGTGGAAACTAGTATTTTTTTACGTCGCCACACGGTCCTATATCAAAGCAAACTACGCTCACTGGGCCAGGCGGCGCGGCCCGGCGCGTCTCTGCTCTTCGTGTTTCAAATCATGCTGCATAAACGTCCGTAACTCCTCGATGCCTTCACTTACAATTTTCAAACTCTGACACCGCCAAGCGACTACCGACCTCAGTCCGTGATATCAATTTCAGCTCGATACCACCTTACTGTCCCAGGCAAAAACGCACTCAAAGGCGCAAATGCAAACCGAAAAGAAAAACCGATTACACAAACTCACGCAAAAGCTACTTCTTCGTCACATGTAATTACAAATTAACCACTTTCCGATACTCTCCTTTCATTCTACTGTGGAAACTAGTATTTTTTTACGTCGCCACACGGTCCTATATCAAAGCAAACTACGCTCACTGGGCCAGGCGGCGCGGCCCGGCGCGTCTCTGCTCTTCGTGTTTCAAATCATGCTGCATAAACGTCCGTAACTCCTCGATGCCTTCACTTACAATTTTCAAACTCTGACACCGCCAAGCGACTACCGACCTCAGTCCGTGATATCAATTTCAGCTCGATACCACCTTACTGTCCCAGGCAAAAACGCACTCAAAGGCGCAAATGCAAACCGAAAAGAAAAACCGATTACACAAACTCACGCAAAAGCTACTTCTTCGTCACATGTAATTACAAATTAACCACTTTCCGATACTCTCCTTTCATTCTACTGTGGAAACTAGTATTTTTTTACGTCGCCACACGGTCCTATATCAAAGCAAACTACGCTCACTGGGCCAGGCGGCGCGGCCCGGCGCGTCTCTGCTCTTCGTGTTTCAAATCATGCTGCATAAACGTCCGTAACTCCTCGATGCCTTCACTTACAATTTTCAAACTCTGACACCGCCAAGCGACTACCGACCTCAGTCCGTGATATCAATTTCAGCTCGATACCACCTTACTGTCCCAGGCAAAAACGCACTCAAAGGCGCAAATGCAAACCGAAAAGAAAAACCGATTACACAAACTCACGCAAAAGCTACTTCTTCGTCACATGTAATTACAAATTAACCACTTTCCGATACTCTCCTTTCATTCTACTGTGGAAACTAGTATTTTTTTACGTCGCCACACGGTCCTATATCAAAGCAAACTACGCTCACTGGGCCAGGCGGCGCGGCCCGGCGCGTCTCTGCTCTTCGTGTTTCAAATCATGCTGCATAAACGTCCGTAACTCCTCGATGCCTTCACTTACAATTTTCAAACTCTGACACCGCCAAGCGACTACCGACCTCAGTCCGTGATATCAATTTCAGCTCGATACCACCTTACTGTCCCAGGCAAAAACGCACTCAAAGGCGCAAATGCAAACCGAAAAGAAAAACCGATTACACAAACTCACGCAAAAGCTACTTCTTCGTCACATGTAATTACAAATTAACCACTTTCCGATACTCTCCTTTCATTCTACTGTGGAAACTAGTATTTTTTTACGTCGCCACACGGTCCTATATCAAAGCAAACTACGCTCACTGGGCCAGGCGGCGCGGCCCGGCGCGTCTCTGCTCTTCGTGTTTCAAATCATGCTGCATAAACGTCCGTAACTCCTCGATGCCTTCACTTACAATTTTCAAACTCTGACACCGCCAAGCGACTACCGACCTCAGTCCGTGATATCAATTTCAGCTCGATACCACCTTACTGTCCCAGGCAAAAACGCACTCAAAGGCGCAAATGCAAACCGAAAAGAAAAACCGATTACACAAACTCACGCAAAAGCTACTTCTTCGTCACATGTAATTACAAATTAACCACTTTCCGATACTCTCCTTTCATTCTACTGTGGAAACTAGTATTTTTTTACGTCGCCACACGGTCCTATATCAAAGCAAACTACGCTCACTGGGCCAGGCGGCGCGGCCCGGCGCGTCTCTGCTCTTCGTGTTTCAAATCATGCTGCATAAACGTCCGTAACTCCTCGATGCCTTCACTTACAATTTTCAAACTCTGACACCGCCAAGCGACTACCGACCTCAGTCCGTGATATCAATTTCAGCTCGATACCACCTTACTGTCCCAGGCAAAAACGCACTCAAAGGCGCAAATGCAAACCGAAAAGAAAAACCGATTACACAAACTCACGCAAAAGCTACTTCTTCGTCACATGTAATTACAAATTAACCACTTTCCGATACTCTCCTTTCATTCTACTGTGGAAACTAGTATTTTTTTACGTCGCCACACGGTCCTATATCAAAGCAAACTACGCTCACTGGGCCAGGCGGCGCGGCCCGGCGCGTCTCTGCTCTTCGTGTTTCAAATCATGCTGCATAAACGTCCGTAACTCCTCGATGCCTTCACTTACAATTTTCAAACTCTGACACCGCCAAGCGACTACCGACCTCAGTCCGTGATATCAATTTCAGCTCGATACCACCTTACTGTCCCAGGCAAAAACGCACTCAAAGGCGCAAATGCAAACCGAAAAGAAAAACCGATTACACAAACTCACGCAAAAGCTACTTCTTCGTCACATGTAATTACAAATTAACCACTTTCCGATACTCTCCTTTCATTCTACTGTGGAAACTAGTATTTTTTTACGTCGCCACACGGTCCTATATCAAAGCAAACTACGCTCACTGGGCCAGGCGGCGCGGCCCGGCGCGTCTCTGCTCTTCGTGTTTCAAATCATGCTGCATAAACGTCCGTAACTCCTCGATGCCTTCACTTACAATTTTCAAACTCTGACACCGCCAAGCGACTACCGACCTCAGTCCGTGATATCAATTTCAGCTCGATACCACCTTACTGTCCCAGGCAAAAACGCACTCAAAGGCGCAAATGCAAACCGAAAAGAAAAACCGATTACACAAACTCACGCAAAAAGCTACTTCTTCGTCACATGTAATTACAAATTAACCACTTTCCGATACTCTCCTTTCATTCTACTGTGGAAACTAGTATTTTTTTACGTCGCCACACGGTCCTATATCAAAGCAAACTACGCTCACTGGGCCAGGCGGCGCGGCCCGGCGCGTCTCTGCTCTTCGTGTTTCAAATCATGCTGCATAAACGTCCGTAACTCCTCGATGCCTTCACTTACAATTTTCAAACTCTGACACCGCCAAGCGACTACCGACCTCAGTCCGTGATATCAATTTCAGCTCGATACCACCTTACTGTCCCAGGCAAAAACGCACTCAAAGGCGCAAATGCAAACCGAAAAGAAAAACCGATTACACAAACTCACGCAAAAGCTACTTCTTCGTCACATGTAATTACAAATTAACCACTTTCCGATACTCTCCTTTCATTCTACTGTGGAAACTAGTATTTTTTTACGTCGCCACACGGTCCTATATCAAAGCAAACTACGCTCACTGGGCCAGGCGGCGCGGCCCGGCGCGTCTCTGCTCTTCGTGTTTCAAATCATGCTGCATAAACGTCCGTAACTCCTCGATGCCTTCACTTACAATTTTCAAACTCTGACACCGCCAAGCGACTACCGACCTCAGTCCGTGATATCAATTTCAGCTCGATACCACCTTACTGTCCCAGGCAAAAACGCACTCAAAGGCGCAAATGCAAACCGAAAAGAAAAACCGATTACACAAACTCACGCAAAAGCTACTTCTTCGTCACATGTAATTACAAATTAACCACTTTCCGATACTCTCCTTTCATTCTACTGTGGAAACTAGTATTTTTTTACGTCGCCACACGGTCCTATATCAAAGCAAACTACGCTCACTGGGCCAGGCGGCGCGCCCGGCGCGTCTCTGCTCTTCGTGTTTCAAATCATGCTGCATAAACGTCCGTAACTCCTCGATGCCTTCACTTACAATTTTCAAACTCTGACACCGCCAAGCGACTACCGACCTCAGTCCGTGATATCAATTTCAGCTCGATACCACCTTACTGTCCCAGGCAAAAACGCACTCAAAGGCGCAAATGCAAACCGAAAAGAAAAACCGATTACACAAACTCACGCAAAAGCTACTTCTTCGTCACATGTAATTACAAATTAACCACTTTCCGATACTCTCCTTTCATTCTACTGTGGAAACTAGTATTTTTTTACGTCGCCACACGGTCCTATATCAAAGCAAACTACGCTCACTGGGCCAGGCGGCGCGGCCCGGCGCGTCTCTGCTCTTCGTGTTTCAAATCATGCTGCATAAACGTCCGTAACTCCTCGATGCCTTCACTTACAATTTTCAAACTCTGACACCGCCAAGCGACTACCGACCTCAGTCCGTGATATCAATTTCAGCTCGATACCACCTTACTGTCCCAGGCAAAAACGCACTCAAAGGCGCAAATGCAAACCGAAAAGAAAAACCGATTACACAAACTCACGCAAAAGCTACTTCTTCGTCACATGTAATTACAAATTAACCACTTTCCGATACTCTCCTTTCATTCTACTGTGGAAACTAGTATTTTTTTACGTCGCCACACGGTCCTATATCAAAGCAAACTACGCTCACTGGGCCAGGCGGCGCGGCCCGGCGCGTCTCTGCTCTTCGTGTTTCAAATCATGCTGCATAAACGTCCGTAACTCCTCGATGCCTTCACTTACAATTTTCAAACTCTGACACCGCCAAGCGACTACCGACCTCAGTCCGTGATATCAATTTCAGCTCGATACCACCTTACTGTCCCAGGCAAAAACGCACTCAAAGGCGCAAATGCAAACCGAAAAGAAAAACCGATTACACAAACTCACGCAAAAGCTACTTCTTCGTCACATGTAATTACAAATTAACCACTTTCCGATACTCTCCTTTCATTCTACTGTGGAAACTAGTATTTTTTTACGTCGCCACACGGTCCTATATCAAAGCAAACTACGCTCACTGGGCCAGGCGGCGCGGCCCGGCGCGTCTCTGCTCTTCGTGTTTCAAATCATGCTGCATAAACGTCCGTAACTCCTCGATGCCTTCACTTACAATTTTCAAACTCTGACACCGCCAAGCGACTACCGACCTCAGTCCGTGATATCAATTTCAGCTCGATACCACCTTACTGTCCCAGGCAAAAACGCACTCAAAGGCGCAAATGCAAACCGAAAAGAAAAACCGATTACACAAACTCACGCAAAAGCTACTTCTTCGTCACATGTAATTACAAATTAACCACTTTCCGATACTCTCCTTTCATTCTACTGTGGAAACTAGTATTTTTTTACGTCGCCACACGGTCCTATATCAAAGCAAACTACGCTCACTGGGCCAGGCGGCGCGGCCCGGCGCGTCTCTGCTCTTCGTGTTTCAAATCATGCTGCATAAACGTCCCGTAACTCCTCGATGCCTTCACTTACAATTTTCAAACTCTGACACCGCCAAGCGACTACCGACCTCAGTCCGTGATATCAATTTCAGCTCGATACCACCTTACTGTCCCAGGCAAAAACGCACTCAAAGGCGCAAATGCAAACCGAAAAGAAAAACCGATTACACAAACTCACGCAAAAGCTACTTCTTCGTCACATGTAATTACAAATAACCACTTTCCGATACTCTCCTTTCATTCTACTGTGGAAACTAGTATTTTTTTACGTCGCCACACGGTCCTATATCAAAGCAAACTACGCTCACTGGGCCAGGCGGCGCGGCCCGGCGCGTCTCTGCTCTTCGTGTTTCAAATCATGCTGCATAAACGTCCGTAACTCCTCGATGCCTTCACTTACAATTTTCAAACTCTGACACCGCCAAGCGACTACCGACCTCAGTCCGTGATATCAATTTCAGCTCGATACCACCTTACTGTCCCAGGCAAAAACGCACTCAAAGGCGCAAATGCAAACCGAAAAGAAAAACCGATTACACAAACTCACGCAAAAGCTACTTCTTCGTCACATGTAATTACAAATTAACCACTTTCCGATACTCTCCTTTCATTCTACTGTGGAAACTAGTATTTTTTTACGTCGCCACACGGTCCTATATCAAAGCAAACTACGCTCACTGGGCCAGGCGGCGCGGCCCGGCGCGTCTCTGCTCTTCGTGTTTCAAATCATGCTGCATAAACGTCCGTAACTCCTCGATGCCTTCACTTACAATTTTCAAACTCTGACACCGCCAAGCGACTACCGACCTCAGTCCGTGATATCAATTTCAGCTCGATACCACCTTACTGTCCCAGGCAAAAAACGCACTCAAAGGCGCAATGCAAACCGAAAAGAAAAACCAATTACACAAACTCACG
>NW_025727773.1:0-106375 GCF_021461385.2 Schistocerca piceifrons
GGTCCTATATCAAAGCAAACTACGCTCACTGGGCCAGGCGGCGCGGCGCGGCGCGGCGCGTCTCTGCTCTTCGTGTTTCAAATCATGCTGCATAAACGTCCGTAACTCCTCGATGCCTTCACTTACAATTTTCAAACTCTGACACCGCCAAGCGACTACTGACCTCAGTACGTGATATCAATTTCAGCTCGATACCATCTTACTGTCCCAGGCAAAAACGCACTCAAAGACGCAAATGCAAACCGAAAAGAAAAACCGATTACACAAACTCACGCAAAAGCTACTTCTTCGTCACATGTAATTACAAATTAACCACTTTCCGATACTCTCCTTTCATTCTACTGTGGAAACTAGTATTTTTTTACGTCGCCACACGGTCCTATATCAAAGCAAACTACGCTCACTGGGCCAGGCGGCGCGGCGCGGCGCGTCTCTGCTCTTCGTGTTTCAAATCATGCTGCATAAACGTCCGTAACTCCTCGATGCCTTCACTTACAATTTTCAAACTCTGACACCGCCAAGCGACTACTGACCTCAGTACGTGATATCAATTTCAGCTCGATACCATCTTACTGTCCCAGGCAAAATCGCACTCAAAGACGCAAATGCAAACCGAAAAGAAAAACCGATTACACAAACTCACGCAAAAGCTACTTCTTCGTCACATGTAATTACAAATTAACCACTTTCCGATACTCTCCTTTCATTCTACTGTGGAAACTAGTATTTTTTTACGTCGCCACACGGTCCTATATCAAAGCAAACTACGCTCACTGGGCCAGGCGGCGCGGCGCGGCGCGGCGCGTCTCTGCTCTTCGTGTTTCAAATCATGCTGCATAAACGTCCGTAACTCCTCGATGCCTTCACTTACAATTTTCAAACTCTGACACCGCCAAGCGACTACTGACCTCAGTACGTGATATCAATTTCAGCTCGATACCATCTTACTGTCCCAGGCAAAAACGCACTCAAAGACGCAAATGCAAACCGAAAAGAAAAACCGATTACACAAACTCACGCAAAAGCTACTTCTTCGTCACATGTAATTACAAATTAACCACTTTCCGATACTCTCCTTTCATTCTACTGTGGAAACTAGTATTTTTTTACGTCGCCACACGGTCCTATATCAAAGCAAACTACGCTCACTGGGCCAGGCGGCGCGGCGCGGCGCGGCGCGTCTCTGCTCTTCGTGTTTCAAATCATGCTGCATAAACGTCCGTAACTCCTCGATGCCTTCACTTACAATTTTCAAACTCTGACACCGCCAAGCGACTACTGACCTCAGTACGTGATATCAATTTCAGCTCGATACCATCTTACTGTCCCAGGCAAAAACGCACTCAAAGACGCAAATGCAAACCGAAAAGAAAAACCGATTACACAAACTCACGCAAAAGCTACTTCTTCGTCACATGTAATTACAAATTAACCACTTTCCGATACTCTCCTTTCATTCTACTGTGGAAACTAGTATTTTTTTACGTCGCCACACGGTCCTATATCAAAGCAAACTACGCTCACTGGGCCAGGCGGCGCGGCGCGGCGCGACTCTGCTCTTCGTGTTTCAAATCATGCTGCATAAACGTCCGTAACTCCTCGATGCCTTCACTTACAATTTTCAAACTCTGACACCGCCAAGCGACTACTGACCTCAGTACGTGATATCAATTTCAGCTCGATACCATCTTACTGTCCCAGGCAAAAACGCACTCAAAGACGCAAATGCAAACCGAAAAGAAAAACCGATTACACAAACTCACGCAAAAGCTACTTCTTCGTCACATGTAATTACAAATTAACCACTTTCCGATACTCTCCTTTCATTCTACTGTGGAAACTAGTATTTTTTTACGTCGCCACACGGTCCTATATCAAAGCAAACTACGCTCACTGGGCCAGGCGGCGCGGCGCGGCGCGTCTCTGCTCTTCGTGTTTCAAATCATGCTGCATAAACGTCCGTAACTCCTCGATGCCTTCACTTACAATTTTCAAACTCTGACACCGCCAAGCGACTACTGACCTCAGTACGTGATATCAATTTCAGCTCGATACCATCTTACTGTCCCAGGCAAAAACGCACTCAAAGACGCAAATGCAAACCGAAAAGAAAAACCGATTACACAAACTCACGCAAAAGCTACTTCTTCGTCACATGTAATTACAAATTAACCACTTTCCGATACTCTCCTTTCATTCTACTGTGGAAACTAGTATTTTTTTACGTCGCCACACGGTCCTATATCAAAGCAAACTACGCTCACTGGGCCAGGCGGCGCGGCGCGGCGCGTCTCTGCTCTTCGTGTTTCAAATCATGCTGCATAAACGTCCGTAACTCCTCGATGCCTTCACTTACAATTTTCAAACTCTGACACCGCCAAGCGACTACTGACCTCAGTACGTGATATCAATTTCAGCTCGATACCATCTTACTGTCCCAGGCAAAAACGCACTCAAAGACGCAAATGCAAACCGAAAAGAAAAACCGATTACACAAACTCACGCAAAAGCTACTTCTTCGTCACATGTAATTACAAATTAACCACTTTCCGATACTCTCCTTTCATTCTACTGTGGAAACTAGTATTTTTTTACGTCGCCACACGGTCCTATATCAAAGCAAACTACGCTCACTGGGCCAGGCGGCGCGGCGCGGCGCGTCTCTGCTCTTCGTGTTTCAAATCATGCTGCATAAACGTCCGTAACTCCTCGATGCCTTCACTTACAATTTTCAAACTCTGACACCGCCAAGCGACTACTGACCTCAGTACGTGATATCAATTTCAGCTCGATACCATCTTACTGTCCCAGGCAAAAACGCACTCAAAGACGCAAATGCAAACCGAAAAGAAAAACCGATTACACAAACTCACGCAAAAGCTACTTCTTCGTCACATGTAATTACAAATTAACCACTTTCCGATACTCTCCTTTCATTCTACTGTGGAAACTAGTATTTTTTTACGTCGCCACACGGTCCTATATCAAAGCAAACTACGCTCACTGGGCCAGGCGGCGCGGCGCGGCGCGTCTCTGCTCTTCGTGTTTCAAATCATGCTGCACAAACGTCCGTAACTCCTCGATGCCTTCACTTACAATTTTCAAACTCTGACACCGCCAAGCGACTACTGACCTCAGTACGTGATATCAATTTCAGCTCGATACCATCTTACTGTCCCAGGCAAAAACGCACTCAAAGACGCAAATGCAAACCGAAAAGAAAAACCGATTACACAAACTCACGCAAAAGCTACTTCTTCGTCACATGTAATTACAAATTAACCACTTTCCGATACTCTCCTTTCATTCTACTGTGGAAACTAGTATTTTTTTACGTCGCCACACGGTCCTATATCAAAGCAAACTACGCTCACTGGGCCAGGCGGCGCGGCGCGGCGCGTCTCTGCTCTTCGTGTTTCAAATCATGCTGCATAAACGTCCGTAACTCCTCGATGCCTTCACTTACAATTTTCAAACTCTGACACCGCCAAGCGACTACTGACCTCAGTACGTGATATCAATTTCAGCTCGATACCATCTTACTGTCCCAGGCAAAAACGCACTCAAAGACGCAAATGCAAACCGAAAAGAAAAACCGATTACACAAACTCACGCAAAAGCTACTTCTTCGTCACATGTAATTACAAATTAACCACTTTCCGATACTCTCCTTTCATTCTACTGTGGAAACTAGTATTTTTTTACGTCGCCACACGGTCCTATATCAAAGCAAACTACGCTCACTGGGCCAGGCGGCGCGGCGCGGCGCGGCGCGTCTCTGCTCTTCGTGTTTCAAATCATGCTGCATAAACGTCCGTAACTCCTCGATGCCTTCACTTACAATTTTCAAACTCTGACACCGCCAAGCGACTACTGACCTCAGTACGTGATATCAATTTCAGCTCGATACCATCTTACTGTCCCAGGCAAAAACGCACTCAAAGACGCAAATGCAAACCGAAAAGAAAAACCGATTACACAAACTCACGCAAAAGCTACTTCTTCGTCACATGTAATTACAAATTAACCACTTTCCGATACTCTCCTTTCATTCTACTGTGGAAACTAGTATTTTTTTACGTCGCCACACGGTCCTATATCAAAGCAAACTACGCTCACTGGGCCAGGCGGCGCGGCGCGGCGCGTCTCTGCTCTTCGTGTTTCAAATCATGCTGCATAAACGTCCGTAACTCCTCGATGCCTTCACTTACAATTTTCAAACTCTGACACCGCCAAGCGACTACTGACCTCAGTACGTGATATCAATTTCAGCTCGATACCATCTTACTGTCCCAGGCAAAAACGCACTCAAAGACGCAAATGCAAACCGAAAAGAAAAACCGATTACACAAACTCACGCAAAAGCTACTTCTTCGTCACATGTAATTACAAATTAACCACTTTCCGATACTCTCCTTTCATTCTACTGTGGAAACTAGTATTTTTTTACGTCGCCACACGGTCCTATATCAAAGCAAACTACGCTCACTGGGCCAGGCGGCGCGGCGCGGCGCGTCTCTGCTCTTCGTGTTTCAAATCATGCTGCATAAACGTCCGTAACTCCTCGATGCCTTCACTTACAATTTTCAAACTCTGACACCGCCAAGCGACTACTGACCTCAGTACGTGATATTAATTTCAGCTCGATACCATCTTACTGTCCCAGGCAAAAACGCACTCAAAGACGCAAATGCAAACCGAAAAGAAAAACCGATTACACAAACTCACGCAAAAGCTACTTCTTCGTCACATGTAATTACAAATTAACCACTTTCCGATACTCTCCTTTCATTCTACTGTGGAAACTAGTATTTTTTTACGTCGCCACACGGTCCTATATCAAAGCAAACTACGCTCACTGGGCCAGGCGGCGCGGCGCGGCGCGTCTCTGCTCTTCGTGTTTCAAATCATGCTGCATAAACGTCCGTAACTCCTCGATGCCTTCACTTACAATTTTCAAACTCTGACACCGCCAAGCGACTACTGACCTCAGTACGTGATATCAATTTCAGCTCGATACCATCTTACTGTCCCAGGCAAAAACGCACTCAAAGACGCAAATGCAAACCGAAAAGAAAAACCGATTACACAAACTCACGCAAAAGCTACTTCTTCGTCACATGTAATTACAAATTAACCACTTTCCGATACTCTCCTTTCATTCTACTGTGGAAACTAGTATTTTTTTACGTCGCCACACGGTCCTATATCAAAGCAAACTACGCTCACTGGGCCAGGCGGCGCGGCGCGGCGCGGCGCGGCGCGGCGCGTCTCTGCTCTTCGTGTTTCAAATCATGCTGCATAAACGTCCGTAACTCCTCGATGCCTTCACTTACAATTTTCAAACTCTGACACCGCCAAGCGACTACTGACCTCAGTACGTGATATCAATTTCAGCTCGATACCATCTTACTGTCCCAGGCAAAAACGCACTCAAAGACGCAAATGCAAACCGAAAAGAAAAACCGATTACACAAACTCACGCAAAAGCTACTTCTTCGTCACATGTAATTACAAATTAACCACTTTCCGATACTCTCCTTTCATTCTACTGTGGAAACTAGTATTTTTTTACGTCGCCACACGGTCCTATATCAAAGCAAACTGCGCTCACTGGGCCAGGCGGCGCGGCGCGGCGCGGCGCGTCTCTGCTCTTCGTGTTTCAAATCATGCTGCATAAACGTCCGTAACTCCTCGATGCCTTCACTTACAATTTTCAAACTCTGACACCGCCAAGCGACTACTGACCTCAGTACGTGATATCAATTTCAGCTCGATACCATCTTACTGTCCCAGGCAAAAACGCACTCAAAGACGCAAATGCAAACCGAAAAGAAAAACCGATTACACAAACTCACGCAAAAGCTACTTCTTCGTCACATGTAATTACAAATTAACCACTTTCCGATACTCTCCTTTCATTCTACTGTGGAAACTAGTATTTTTTTACGTCGCCACACGGTCCTATATCAAAGCAAACTACGCTCACTGGGCCAGGCGGCGCGGCGCGGCGCGTCTCTGCTCTTCGTGTTTCAAATCATGCTGCATAAACGTCCGTAACTCCTCGATGCCTTCACTTACAATTTTCAAACTCTGACACCGCCAAGCGACTACTGACCTCAGTACGTGATATCAATTTCAGCTCGATACCATCTTACTGTCCCAGGCAAAAACGCACTCAAAGACGCAAATGCAAACCGAAAAGAAAAACCGATTACACAAACTCACGCAAAAGCTACTTCTTCGTCACATGTAATTACAAATTAACCACTTTCCGATACTCTCCTTTCATTCTACTGTGGAAACTAGTATTTTTTTACGTCGCCACACGGTCCTATATCAAAGCAAACTACGCTCACTGGGCCAGGCGGCGCCGCGCGGCGCGGCGCGTCTCTGCTCTTCGTGTTTCAAATCATGCTGCATAAACGTCCGTAACTCCTCGATGCCTTCACTTACAATTTTCAAACTCTGACACCGCCAAGCGACTACTGACCTCAGTACGTGATATCAATTTCAGCTCGATACCATCTTACTGTCCCAGGCAAAAACGCACTCAAAGACGCAAATGCAAACCGAAAAGAAAAACCGATTACACAAACTCACGCAAAAGCTACTTCTTCGTCACATGTAATTACAAATTAACCACTTTCCGATACTCTCCTTTCATTCTACTGTGGAAACTAGTATTTTTTTACGTCGCCACACGGTCCTATATCAAAGCAAACTACGCTCACTGGGCCAGGCGGCGCGGCGCGGCGCGTCTCTGCTCTTCGTGTTTCAAATCATGCTGCATAAACGTCCGTAACTCCTCGATGCCTTCACTTACAATTTTCAAACTCTGACACCGCCAAGCGACTACTGACCTCAGTACGTGATATCAATTTCAGCTCGATACCATCTTACTGTCCCAGGCAAAAACGCACTCAAAGACGCAAATGCAAACCGAAAAGAAAAACCGATTACACAAACTCACGCAAAAGCTACTTCTTCGTCACATGTAATTACAAATTAACCACTTTCCGATACTCTCCTTTCATTCTACTGTGGAAACTAGTATTTTTTTACGTCGCCACACGGTCCTATATCAAAGCAAACTACGCTCACTGGGCCAGGCGGCGCGGCGCGGCGCGTCTCTGCTCTTCGTGTTTCAAATCATGCTGCATAAACGTCCGTAACTCCTCGATGCCTTCACTTACAATTTTCAAACTCTGACACCGCCAAGCGACTACTGACCTCAGTACGTGATATCAATTTCAGCTCGATACCATCTTACTGTCCCAGGCAAAAACGCACTCAAAGACGCAAATGCAAACCGAAAAGAAAAACCGATTACACAAACTCACGCAAAAGCTACTTCTTCGTCACATGTAATTACAAATTAACCACTTTCCGATACTCTCCTTTCATTCTACTGTGGAAACTAGTATTTTTTTACGTCGCCACACGGTCCTATATCAAAGCAAACTACGCTCACTGGGCCAGGCGGCGCGGCGCGGCGCGGCGCGTCTCTGCTCTTCGTGTTTCAAATCATGCTGCATAAACGTCCGTAACTCCTCGATGCCTTCACTTACAATTTTCAAACTCTGACACCGCCAAGCGACTACTGACCTCAGTACGTGATATCAATTTCAGCTCGATACCATCTTACTGTCCCAGGCAAAAACGCACTCAAAGACGCAAATGCAAACCGAAAAGAAAAACCGATTACACAAACTCACGCAAAAGCTACTTCTTCGTCACATGTAATTACAAATTAACCACTTTCCGATACTCTCCTTTCATTCTACTGTGGAAACTAGTATTTTTTTACGTCGCCACACGGTCCTATATCAAAGCAAACTACGCTCACTGGGCCAGGCGGCGCGGCGCGGCGCGGCGCGTCTCTGCTCTTCGTGTTTCAAATCATGCTGCATAAACGTCCGTAACTCCTCGATGCCTTCACTTACAATTTTCAAACTCTGACACCGCCAAGCGACTACTGACCTCAGTACGTGATATCAATTTCAGCTCGATACCATCTTACTGTCCCAGGCAAAAACGCACTCAAAGACGCAAATGCAAACCGAAAAGAAAAACCGATTACACAAACTCACGCAAAAGCTACTTCTTCGTCACATGTAATTACAAATTAACCACTTTCCGATACTCTCCTTTCATTCTACTGTGGAAACTAGTATTTTTTTACGTCGCCACACGGTCCTATATCAAAGCAAACTACGCTCACTGGGCCAGGCGGCGCGGCGCGGCGCGGCGCGTCTCTGCTCTTCGTGTTTCAAATCATGCTGCATAAACGTCCGTAACTCCTCGATGCCTTCACTTACAATTTTCAAACTCTGACACCGCCAAGCGACTACTGACCTCAGTACGTGATATCAATTTCAGCTCGATACCATCTTACTGTCCCAGGCAAAAACGCACTCAAAGACGCAAATGCAAACCGAAAAGAAAAACCGATTACACAAACTCACGCAAAAGCTACTTCTTCGTCACATGTAATTACAAATTAACCACTTTCCGATACTCTCCTTTCATTCTACTGTGGAAACTAGTATTTTTTTACGTCGCCACACGGTCCTATATCAAAGCAAACTACGCTCACTGGGCCAGGCGGCGCGGCGCGGCGCGTCTCTGCTCTTCGTGTTTCAAATCATGCTGCATAAACGTCCGTAACTCCTCGATGCCTTCACTTACAATTTTCAAACTCTGACACCGCCAAGCGACTACTGACCTCAGTACGTGATATCAATTTCAGCTCGATACCATCTTACTGTCCCAGGCAAAAACGCACTCAAAGACGCAAATGCAAACCGAAAAGAAAAACCGATTACACAAACTCACGCAAAAGCTACTTCTTCGTCACATGTAATTACAAATTAACCACTTTCCGATACTCTCCTTTCATTCTACTGTGGAAACTAGTATTTTTTTACGTCGCCACACGGTCCTATATCAAAGCAAACTACGCTCACTGGGCCAGGCGGCGCGGCGCGGCGCGTCTCTGCTCTTCGTGTTTCAAATCATGCTGCATAAACGCACGTAACTCCTCGATGCCTTCACTTACAATTTTCAAACTCTGACACCGCCAAGCGACTACTGACCTCAGTACGTGATATCAATTTCAGCTCGATACCATCTTACTGTCCCAGGCAAAAACGCACTCAAAGACGCAAATGCAAACCGAAAAGAAAAACCGATTACACAAACTCACGCAAAAGCTACTTCTTCGTCACATGTAATTACAAATTAACCACTTTCCGATACTCTCCTTTCATTCTACTGTGGAAACTAGTATTTTTTTACGTCGCCACACGGTCCTATATCAAAGCAAACTACGCTCACTGGGCCAGGCGGCGCGGCGCGGCGCGGCGCGTCTCTGCTCTTCGTGTTTCAAATCATGCTGCATAAACGTCCGTAACTCCTCGATGCCTTCACTTACAATTTTCAAACTCTGACACCGCCAAGCGACTACTGACCTCAGTAAGTGATATCAATTTCAGCTCGATACCATCTTACTGTCCCAGGCAAAAACGCACTCAAAGACGCAAATGCAAACCGAAAAGAAAAACCGATTACACAAACTCACGCAAAAGCTACTTCTTCGTCACATGTAATTACAAATTAACCACTTTCCGATACTCTCCTTTCATTCTACTGTGGAAACTAGTATTTTTTTACGTCGCCACACGGTCCTATATCAAAGCAAACTACGCTCACTGGGCCAGGCGGCGCGGCGCGGCGCGTCTCTGCTCTTCGTGTTTCAAATCATGCTGCATAAACGTCCGTAACTCCTCGATGCCTTCACTTACAATTTTCAAACTCTGACACCGCCAAGCGACTACTGACCTCAGTACGTGATATCAATTTCAGCTCGATACCATCTTACTGTCCCAGGCAAAAACGCACTCAAAGACGCAAATGCAAACCGAAAAGAAAAACCGATTACACAAACTCACGCAAAAGCTACTTCTTCGTCACATGTAATTACAAATTAACCACTTTCCGATACTCTCCTTTCATTCTACTGTGGAAACTAGTATTTTTTTACGTCGCCACACGGTCCTATATCAAAGCAAACTACGCTCACTGGGCCAGGCGGCGCGGCGCGGCGCGGCGCGGCGCGGCGCGTCTCTGCTCTTCGTGTTTCAAATCATGCTGCATAAACGTCCGTAACTCCTCGATGCCTTCACTTACAATTTTCAAACTCTGACACCGCCAAGCGACTACTGACCTCAGTACGTGATATCAATTTCAGCTCGATACCATCTTACTGTCCCAGGCAAAAACGCACTCAAAGACGCAAATGCAAACCGAAAAGAAAAACCGATTACACAAACTCACGCAAAAGCTACTTCTTCGTCACATGTAATTACAAATTAACCACTTTCCGATACTCTCCTTTCATTCTACTGTGGAAACTAGTATTTTTTTACGTCGCCACACGGTCCTATATCAAAGCAAACTACGCTCACTGGGCCAGGCGGCGCGGCGCGGCGCGTCTCTGCTCTTCGTGTTTCAAATCATGCTGCATAAACGTCCGTAACTCCTCGATGCCTTCACTTACAATTTTCAAACTCTGACACCGCCAAGCGACTACTGACCTCAGTACGTGATATCAATTTCAGCTCGATACCATCTTACTGTCCCAGGCAAAAACGCACTCAAAGACGCAAATGCAAACCGAAAAGAAAAACCGATTACACAAACTCACGCAAAAGCTACTTCTTCGTCACATGTAATTACAAATTAACCACTTTCCGATACTCTCCTTTCATTCTACTGTGGAAACTAGTATTTTTTTACGTCGCCACACGGTCCTATATCAAAGCAAACTACGCTCACTGGGCCAGGCGGCGCGGCGCGGCGCGTCTCTGCTCTTCGTGTTTCAAATCATGCTGCATAAACGTCCGTAACTCCTCGATGCCTTCACTTACAATTTTCAAACTCTGACACCGCCAAGCGACTACTGACCTCAGTACGTGATATCAATTTCAGCTCGATACCATCTTACTGTCCCAGGCAAAAACGCACTCAAAGACGCAAATGCAAACCGAAAAGAAAAACCGATTACACAAACTCACGCAAAAGCTACTTCTTCGTCACATGTAATTACAAATTAACCACTTTCCGATACTCTCCTTTCATTCTACTGTGGAAACTAGTATTTTTTTACGTCGCCACACGGTCCTATATCAAAGCAAACTACGCTCACTGGGCCAGGCGGCGCGGCGCGGCGCGGCGCGTCTCTGCTCTTCGTGTTTCAAATCATGCTGCATAAACGTCCGTAACTCCTCGATGCCTTCACTTACAATTTTCAAACTCTGACACCGCCAAGCGACTACTGACCTCAGTACGTGATATCAATTTCAGCTCGATACCATCTTACTGTCCCAGGCAAAAACGCACTCAAAGACGCAAATGCAAACCGAAAAGAAAAACCGATTACACAAACTCACGCAAAAGCTACTTCTTCGTCACATGTAATTACAAATTAACCACTTTCCGATACTCTCCTTTCATTCTACTGTGGAAACTAGTATTTTTTTACGTCGCCACACGGTCCTATATCAAAGCAAACTACGCTCACTGGGCCAGGCGGCGCGGCGCGGCGCGGCGCGTCTCTGCTCTTCGTGTTTCAAATCATGCTGCATAAACGTCCGTAACTCCTCGATGCCTTCACTTACAATTTTCAAACTCTGACACCGCCAAGCGACTACTGACCTCAGTACGTGATATCAATTTCAGCTCGATACCATCTTACTGTCCCAGGCAAAAACGCACTCAAAGACGCAAATGCAAACCGAAAAGAAAAACCGATTACACAAACTCACGCAAAAGCTACTTCTTCGTCACATGTAATTACAAATTAACCACTTTCCGATACTCTCCTTTCATTCTACTGTGGAAACTAGTATTTTTTTACGTCGCCACACGGTCCTATATCAAAGCAAACTACGCTCACTGGGCCAGGCGGCGCGGCGCGGCGCGGCGCGTCTCTGCTCTTCGTGTTTCAAATCATGCTGCATAAACGTCCGTAACTCCTCGATGCCTTCACTTACAATTTTCAAACTCTGACACCGCCAAGCGACTACTGACCTCAGTACGTGATATCAATTTCAGCTCGATACCATCTTACTGTCCCAGGCAAAAACGCACTCAAAGACGCAAATGCAAACCGAAAAGAAAAACCGATTACACAAACTCACGCAAAAGCTACTTCTTCGTCACATGTAATTACAAATTAACCACTTTCCGATACTCTCCTTTCATTCTACTGTGGAAACTAGTATTTTTTTACGTCGCCACACGGTCCTATATCAAAGCAAACTACGCTCACTGGGCCAGGCGGCGCGGCGCGGCGCGGCGCGTCTCTGCTCTTCGTGTTTCAAATCATGCTGCATAAACGTCCGTAACTCCTCGATGCCTTCACTTACAATTTTCAAACTCTGACACCGCCAAGCGACTACTGACCTCAGTACGTGATATCAATTTCAGCTCGATACCATCTTACTGTCCCAGGCAAAAACGCACTCAAAGACGCAAATGCAAACCGAAAAGAAAAACCGATTACACAAACTCACGCAAAAGCTACTTCTTCGTCACATGTAATTACAAATTAACCACTTTCCGATACTCTCCTTTCATTCTACTGTGGAAACTAGTATTTTTTTACGTCGCCACACGGTCCTATATCAAAGCAAACTACGCTCACTGGGCCAGGCGGCGCGGCGCGGCGCGTCTCTGCTCTTCGTGTTTCAAATCATGCTGCATAAACGTCCGTAACTCCTCGATGCCTTCACTTACAATTTTCAAACTCTGACACCGCCAAGCGACTACTGACCTCAGTACGTGATATCAATTTCAGCTCGATACCATCTTACTGTCCCAGGCAAAAACGCACTCAAAGACGCAAATGCAAACCGAAAAGAAAAACCGATTACACAAACTCACGCAAAAGCTACTTCTTCGTCACATGTAATTACAAATTAACCACTTTCCGATACTCTCCTTTCATTCTACTGTGGAAACTAGTATTTTTTTACGTCGCCACACGGTCCTATATCAAAGCAAACTACGCTCACTGGGCCAGGCGGCGCGGCGCGGCGCGTCTCTGCTCTTCGTGTTTCAAATCATGCTGCATAAACGTCCGTAACTCCTCGATGCCTTCACTTACAATTTTCAAACTCTGACACCGCCAAGCGACTACTGACCTCAGTACGTGATATCAATTTCAGCTCGATACCATCTTACTGTCCCAGGCAAAAACGCACTCAAAGACGCAAATGCAAACCGAAAAGAAAAACCGATTACACAAACTCACGCAAAAGCTACTTCTTCGTCACATGTAATTACAAATTAACCACTTTCCGATACTCTCCTTTCATTCTACTGTGGAAACTAGTATTTTTTTACGTCGCCACACGGTCCTATATCAAAGCAAACTACGCTCACTGGGCCAGGCGGCGCGGCGCGGCGCGTCTCTGCTCTTCGTGTTTCAAATCATGCTGCATAAACGTCCGTAACTCCTCGATGCCTTCACTTACAATTTTCAAACTCTGACACCGCCAAGCGACTACTGACCTCAGTACGTGATATCAATTTCAGCTCGATACCATCTTACTGTCCCAGGCAAAAACGCACTCAAAGACGCAAATGCAAACCGAAAAGAAAAACCGATTACACAAACTCACGCAAAAGCTACTTCTTCGTCACATGTAATTACAAATTAACCACTTTCCGATACTCTCCTTTCATTCTACTGTGGAAACTAGTATTTTTTTACGTCGCCACACGGTCCTATATCAAAGCAAACTACGCTCACTGGGCCAGGCGGCGCGGCGCGGCGCGTCTCTGCTCTTCGTGTTTCAAATCATGCTGCATAAACGTCCGTAACTCCTCGATGCCTTCACTTACAATTTTCAAACTCTGACACCGCCAAGCGACTACTGACCTCAGTACGTGATATCAATTTCAGCTCGATACCATCTTACTGTCCCAGGCAAAAACGCACTCAAAGACGCAAATGCAAACCGAAAAGAAAAACCGATTACACAAACTCACGCAAAAGCTACTTCTTCGTCACATGTAATTACAAATTAACCACTTTCCGATACTCTCCTTTCATTCTACTGTGGAAACTAGTATTTTTTTACGTCGCCACACGGTCCTATATCAAAGCAAACTACGCTCACTGGGCCAGGCGGCGCGGCGCGGCGCGTCTCTGCTCTTCGTGTTTCAAATCATGCTGCATAAACGTCCGTAACTCCTCGATGCCTTCACTTACAATTTTCAAACTCTGACACCGCCAAGCGACTACTGACCTCAGTACGTGATATCAATTTCAGCTCGATACCATCTTACTGTCCCAGGCAAAAACGCACTCAAAGACGCAAATGCAAACCGAAAAGAAAAACCGATTACACAAACTCACGCAAAAGCTACTTCTTCGTCACATGTAATTACAAATTAACCACTTTCCGATACTCTCCTTTCATTCTACTGTGGAAACTAGTATTTTTTTACGTCGCCACACGGTCCTATATCAAAGCAAACTACGCTCACTGGGCCAGGCGGCGCGGCGCGGCGCGTCTCTGCTCTTCGTGTTTCAAATCATGCTGCATAAACGTCCGTAACTCCTCGATGCCTTCACTTACAATTTTCAAACTCTGACACCGCCAAGCGACTACTGACCTCAGTACGTGATATCAATTTCAGCTCGATACCATCTTACTGTCCCAGGCAAAAACGCACTCAAAGACGCAAATGCAAACCGAAAAGAAAAACCGATTACACAAACTCACGCAAAAGCTACTTCTTCGTCACATGTAATTACAAATTAACCACTTTCCGATACTCTCCTTTCATTCTACTGTGGAAACTAGTATTTTTTTACGTCGCCACACGGTCCTATATCAAAGCAAACTACGCTCACTGGGCCAGGCGGCGCGGCGCGGCGCGTCTCTGCTCTTCGTGTTTCAAATCATGCTGCATAAACGTCCGTAACTCCTCGATGCCTTCACTTACAATTTTCAAACTCTGACACCGCCAAGCGACTACTGACCTCAGTACGTGATATCAATTTCAGCTCGATACCATCTTACTGTCCCAGGCAAAAACGCACTCAAAGACGCAAATGCAAACCGAAAAGAAAAACCGATTACACAAACTCACGCAAAAGCTACTTCTTCGTCACATGTAATTACAAATTAACCACTTTCCGATACTCTCCTTTCATTCTACTGTGGAAACTAGTATTTTTTTACGTCGCCACACGGTCCTATATCAAAGCAAACTACGCTCACTGGGCCAGGCGGCGCGGCGCGGCGCGTCTCTGCTCTTCGTGTTTCAAATCATGCTGCATAAACGTCCGTAACTCCTCGATGCCTTCACTTACAATTTTCAAACTCTGACACCGCCAAGCGACTACTGACCTCAGTACGTGATATCAATTTCAGCTCGATACCATCTTACTGTCCCAGGCAAAAACGCACTCAAAGACGCAAATGCAAACCGAAAAGAAAAACCGATTACACAAACTCACGCAAAAGCTACTTCTTCGTCACATGTAATTACAAATTAACCACTTTCCGATACTCTCCTTTCATTCTACTGTGGAAACTAGTATTTTTTTACGTCGCCACACGGTCCTATATCAAAGCAAACTACGCTCACTGGGCCAGGCGGCGCGGCGCGGCGCGGCGCGTCTCTGCTCTTCGTGTTTCAAATCATGCTGCATAAACGTCCGTAA
Source organism: Schistocerca piceifrons (assembly GCF_021461385.2). Classification (NCBI taxonomy): domain Eukaryota; kingdom Metazoa; phylum Arthropoda; class Insecta; order Orthoptera; family Acrididae; genus Schistocerca; species Schistocerca piceifrons. The sequence goes on from NW_025727773.1 coordinate 15,746, forward strand.
CTCCTCGATGCCTTCACTTACAATTTTCAAACTCTGACACCGCCAAGCGACTACTGACCTCAGTACGTGATATCAATTTCAGCTCGATACCATCTTACTGTCCCAGGCAAAAACGCACTCAAAGACGCAAATGCAAACCGAAAAGAAAAACCGATTACACAAACTCACGCAAAAGCTACTTCTTCGTCACATGTAATTACAAATTAACCACTTTCCGATACTCTCCTTTCATTCTACTGTGGAAACTAGTATTTTTTTACGTCGCCACACGGTCCTATATCAAAGCAAACTACGCTCACTGGGCCAGGCGGCGCGGCGCAGCGCGTCTCTGCTCTTCGTGTTTCAAATCATGCTGCAATAAACGTCCGTAACTCCTCGATGCCTTCACTTACAATTTTCAAACTCTGACACCGCCAAGCGACTACTGACCTCAGTACGTGATATCAATTTCAGCTCGATACCATCTTACTGTCCCAGGCAAAAACGCACTCAAAGACGCAAATGCAAACCGAAAAGAAAAACCGATTACACAAACTCACGCAAAAGCTACTTCTTCGTCACATGTAATTACAAATTAACCACTTTCCGATACTCTCCTTTCATTCTACTGTGGAAACTAGTATTTTTTTACGTCGCCACACGGTCCTATATCAAAGCAAACTACGCTCACTGGGCCAGGCGGCGCGGCGCGGCGCGTCTCTGCTCTTCGTGTTTCAAATCATGCTGCATAAACGTCCGTAACTCCTCGATGCCTTCACTTACAATTTTCAAACTCTGACACCGCCAAGCGACTACTGACCTCAGTACGTGATATCAATTTCAGCTCGATACCATCTTACTGTCCCAGGCAAAAACGCACTCAAAGACGCAAATGCAAACCGAAAAGAAAAACCGATTACACAAACTCACGCAAAAGCTACTTCTTCGTCACATGTAATTACAAATTAACCACTTTCCGATACTCTCCTTTCATTCTACTGTGGAAACTAGTATTTTTTTACGTCGCCACACGGTCCTATATCAAAGCAAACTACGCTCACTGGGCCAGGCGGCGCGGCGCGGCGCGGCGCGTCTCTGCTCTTCGTGTTTCAAATCATGCTGCATAAACGTCCGTAACTCCTCGATGCCTTCACTTACAATTTTCAAACTCTGACACCGCCAAGCGACTACTGACCTCAGTACGTGATATCAATTTCAGCTCGATACCATCTTACTGTCCCAGGCAAAAACGCACTCAAAGACGCAAATGCAAACCGAAAAGAAAAACCGATTACACAAACTCACGCAAAAGCTACTTCTTCGTCACATGTAATTACAAATTAACCACTTTCCGATACTCTCCTTTCATTCTACTGTGGAAACTAGTATTTTTTTACGTCGCCACACGGTCCTATATCAAAGCAAACTACGCTCACTGGGCCAGGCGGCGCGGCGCGGCGCGGCGCGTCTCTGCTCTTCGTGTTTCAAATCATGCTGCATAAACGTCCGTAACTCCTCGATGCCTTCACTTACAATTTTCAAACTCTGACACCGCCAAGCGACTACTGACCTCAGTACGTGATATCAATTTCAGCTCGATACCATCTTACTGTCCCAGGCAAAAACGCACTCAAAGACGCAAATGCAAACCGAAAAGAAAAACCGATTACACAAACTCACGCAAAAGCTACTTCTTCGTCACATGTAATTACAAATTAACCACTTTCCGATACTCTCCTTTCATTCTACTGTGGAAACTAGTATTTTTTTACGTCGCCACACGGTCCTATATCAAAGCAAACTACGCTCACTGGGCCAGGCGGCGCGGCGCGGCGCGTCTCTGCTCTTCGTGTTTCAAATCATGCTGCATAAACGTCCGTAACTCCTCGATGCCTTCACTTACAATTTTCAAACTCTGACACCGCCAAGCGACTACTGACCTCAGTACGTGATATCAATTTCAGCTCGATACCATCTTACTGTCCCAGGCAAAAACGCACTCAAAGACGCAAATGCAAACCGAAAAGAAAAACCGATTACACAAACTCACGCAAAAGCTACTTCTTCGTCACATGTAATTACAAATTAACCACTTTCCGATACTCTCCTTTCATTCTACTGTGGAAACTAGTATTTTTTTACGTCGCCACACGGTCCTATATCAAAGCAAACTACGCTCACTGGGCCAGGCGGCGCGGCGCGGCGCGTCTCTGCTCTTCGTGTTTCAAATCATGCTGCATAAACGTCCGTAACTCCTCGATGCCTTCACTTACAATTTTCAAACTCTGACACCGCCAAGCGACTACTGACCTCAGTACGTGATATCAATTTCAGCTCGATACCATCTTACTGTCCCAGGCAAAAACGCACTCAAAGACGCAAATGCAAACCGAAAAGAAAAACCGATTACACAAACTCACGCAAAAGCTACTTCTTCGTCACATGTAATTACAAATTAACCACTTTCCGATACTCTCCTTTCATTCTACTGTGGAAACTAGTATTTTTTTACGTCGCCACACGGTCCTATATCAAAGCAAACTACGCTCACTGGGCCAGGCGGCGCGGCGCGGCGCGGCGCGTCTCTGCTCTTCGTGTTTCAAATCATGCTGCATAAACGTCCGTAACTCCTCGATGCCTTCACTTACAATTTTCAAACTCTGACACCGCCAAGCGACTACTGACCTCAGTACGTGATATCAATTTCAGCTCGATACCATCTTACTGTCCCAGGCAAAAACGCACTCAAAGACGCAAATGCAAACCGAAAAGAAAAACCGATTACACAAACTCACGCAAAAGCTACTTCTTCGTCACATGTAATTACAAATTAACCACTTTCCGATACTCTCCTTTCATTCTACTGTGGAAACTAGTATTTTTTTACGTCGCCACACGGTCCTATATCAAAGCAAACTACGCTCACTGGGCCAGGCGGCGCGGCGCGGCGCGTCTCTGCTCTTCGTGTTTCAAATCATGCTGCATAAACGTCCGTAACTCCTCGATGCCTTCACTTACAATTTTCAAACTCTGACACCGCCAAGCGACTACTGACCTCAGTACGTGATATCAATTTCAGCTCGATACCATCTTACTGTCCCAGGCAAAAACGCACTCAAAGACGCAAATGCAAACCGAAAAGAAAAACCGATTACACAAACTCACGCAAAAGCTACTTCTTCGTCACATGTAATTACAAATTAACCACTTTCCGATACTCTCCTTTCATTCTACTGTGGAAACTAGTATTTTTTTACGTCGCCACACGGTCCTATATCAAAGCAAACTACGCTCACTGGGCCAGGCGGCGCGGCGCGGCGCGTCTCTGCTCTTCGTGTTTCAAATCATGCTGCATAAACGTCCGTAACTCCTCGATGCCTTCACTTACAATTTTCAAACTCTGACACCGCCAAGCGACTACTGACCTCAGTACGTGATATCAATTTCAGCTCGATACCATCTTACTGTCCCAGGCAAAAACGCACTCAAAGACGCAAATGCAAACCGAAAAGAAAAACCGATTACACAAACTCACGCAAAAGCTACTTCTTCGTCACATGTAATTACAAATTAACCACTTTCCGATACTCTCCTTTCATTCTACTGTGGAAACTAGTATTTTTTTACGTCGCCACACGGTCCTATATCAAAGCAAACTACGCTCACTGGGCCAGGCGGCGCGGCGCGGCGCGGCGCGTCTCTGCTCTTCGTGTTTCAAATCATGCTGCATAAACGTCCGTAACTCCTCGATGCCTTCACTTACAATTTTCAAACTCTGACACCGCCAAGCGACTACTGACCTCAGTACGTGATATCAATTTCAGCTCGATACCATCTTACTGTCCCAGGCAAAAACGCACTCAAAGACGCAAATGCAAACCGAAAAGAAAAACCGATTACACAAACTCACGCAAAAGCTACTTCTTCGTCACATGTAATTACAAATTAACCACTTTCCGATACTCTCCTTTCATTCTACTGTGGAAACTAGTATTTTTTTACGTCGCCACACGGTCCTATATCAAAGCAAACTACGCTCACTGGGCCAGGCGGCGCGGCGCGGCGCGTCTCTGCTCTTCGTGTTTCAAATCATGCTGCATAAACGTCCGTAACTCCTCGATGCCTTCACTTACAATTTTCAAACTCTGACACCGCCAAGCGACTACTGACCTCAGTACGTGATATCAATTTCAGCTCGATACCATCTTACTGTCCCAGGCAAAAACGCACTCAAAGACGCAAATGCAAACCGAAAAGAAAAACCGATTACACAAACTCACGCAAAAGCTACTTCTTCGTCACATGTAATTACAAATTAACCACTTTCCGATACTCTCCTTTCATTCTACTGTGGAAACTAGTATTTTTTTACGTCGCCACACGGTCCTATATCAAAGCAAACTACGCTCACTGGGCCAGGCGGCGCGGCGCGGCGCGTCTCTGCTCTTCGTGTTTCAAATCATGCTGCATAAACGTCCGTAACTCCTCGATGCCTTCACTTACAATTTTCAAACTCTGACACCGCCAAGCGACTACTGACCTCAGTACGTGATATCAATTTCAGCTCGATACCATCTTACTGTCCCAGGCAAAAACGCACTCAAAGACGCAAATGCAAACCGAAAAGAAAAACCGATTACACAAACTCACGCAAAAGCTACTTCTTCGTCACATGTAATTACAAATTAACCACTTTCCGATACTCTCCTTTCATTCTACTGTGGAAACTAGTATTTTTTTACGTCGCCACACGGTCCTATATCAAAGCAAACTACGCTCACTGGGCCAGGCGGCGCGGCGCGGCGCGTCTCTGCTCTTCGTGTTTCAAATCATGCTGCATAAACGTCCGTAACTCCTCGATGCCTTCACTTACAATTTTCAAACTCTGACACCGCCAAGCGACTACTGACCTCAGTACGTGATATCAATTTCAGCTCGATACCATCTTACTGTCCCAGGCAAAAACGCACTCAAAGACGCAAATGCAAACCGAAAAGAAAAACCGATTACACAAACTCACGCAAAAGCTACTTCTTCGTCACATGTAATTACAAATTAACCACTTTCCGATACTCTCCTTTCATTCTACTGTGGAAACTAGTATTTTTTTACGTCGCCACACGGTCCTATATCAAAGCAAACTACGCTCACTGGGCCAGGCGGCGCGGCGCGGCGCGTCTCTGCTCTTCGTGTTTCAAATCATGCTGCATAAACGTCCGTAACTCCTCGATGCCTTCACTTACAATTTTCAAACTCTGACACCGCCAAGCGACTACTGACCTCAGTACGTGATATCAATTTCAGCTCGATACCATCTTACTGTCCCAGGCAAAAACGCACTCAAAGACGCAAATGCAAACCGAAAAGAAAAACCGATTACACAAACTCACGCAAAAGCTACTTCTTCGTCACATGTAATTACAAATTAACCACTTTCCGATACTCTCCTTTCATTCTACTGTGGAAACTAGTATTTTTTTACGTCGCCACACGGTCCTATATCAAAGCAAACTACGCTCACTGGGCCAGGCGGCGCGGCGCGGCGCGTCTCTGCTCTTCGTGTTTCAAATCATGCTGCATAAACGTCCGTAACTCCTCGATGCCTTCACTTACAATTTTCAAACTCTGACACCGCCAAGCGACTACTGACCTCAGTACGTGATATCAATTTCAGCTCGATACCATCTTACTGTCCCAGGCAAAAACGCACTCAAAGACGCAAATGCAAACCGAAAAGAAAAACCGATTACACAAACTCACGCAAAAGCTACTTCTTCGTCACATGTAATTACAAATTAACCACTTTCCGATACTCTCCTTTCATTCTACTGTGGAAACTAGTATTTTTTTACGTCGCCACACGGTCCTATATCAAAGCAAACTACGCTCACTGGGCCAGGCGGCGCGGCGCGGCGCGGCGCGTCTCTGCTCTTCGTGTTTCAAATCATGCTGCATAAACGTCCGTAACTCCTCGATGCCTTCACTTACAATTTTCAAACTCTGACACCGCCAAGCGACTACTGACCTCAGTACGTGATATCAATTTCAGCTCGATACCATCTTACTGTCCCAGGCAAAAACGCACTCAAAGACGCAAATGCAAACCGAAAAGAAAAACCGATTACACAAACTCACGCAAAAGCTACTTCTTCGTCACATGTAATTACAAATTAACCACTTTCCGATACTCTCCTTTCATTCTACTGTGGAAACTAGTATTTTTTTACGTCGCCACACGGTCCTATATCAAAGCAAACTACGCTCACTGGGCCAGGCGGCGCGGCGCGGCGCGTCTCTGCTCTTCGTGTTTCAAATCATGCTGCATAAACGTCCGTAACTCCTCGATGCCTTCACTTACAATTTTCAAACTCTGACACCGCCAAGCGACTACTGACCTCAGTACGTGATATCAATTTCAGCTCGATACCATCTTACTGTCCCAGGCAAAAACGCACTCAAAGACGCAAATGCAAACCGAAAAGAAAAACCGATTACACAAACTCACGCAAAAGCTACTTCTTCGTCACATGTAATTACAAATTAACCACTTTCCGATACTCTCCTTTCATTCTACTGTGGAAACTAGTATTTTTTTACGTCGCCACACGGTCCTATATCAAAGCAAACTACGCTCACTGGGCCAGGCGGCGCGGCGCGGCGCGGCGCGTCTCTGCTCTTCGTGTTTCAAATCATGCTGCATAAACGTCCGTAACTCCTCGATGCCTTCACTTACAATTTTCAAACTCTGACACCGCCAAGCGACTACTGACCTCAGTACGTGATATCAATTTCAGCTCGATACCATCTTACTGTCCCAGGCAAAAACGCACTCAAAGACGCAAATGCAAACCGAAAAGAAAAACCGATTACACAAACTCACGCAAAAGCTACTTCTTCGTCACATGTAATTACAAATTAACCACTTTCCGATACTCTCCTTTCATTCTACTGTGGAAACTAGTATTTTTTTACGTCGCCACACGGTCCTATATCAAAGCAAACTACGCTCACTGGGCCAGGCGGGCGCGGCGCGGCGCGTCTCTGCTCTTCGTGTTTCAAATCATGCTGCATAAACGTCCGTAACTCCTCGATGCCTTCACTTACAATTTTCAAACTCTGACACCGCCAAGCGACTACTGACCTCAGTACGTGATATCAATTTCAGCTCGATACCATCTTACTGTCCCAGGCAAAAACGCACTCAAAGACGCAAATGCAAACCGAAAAGAAAAACCGATTACACAAACTCACGCAAAAGCTACTTCTTCGTCACATGTAATTACAAATTAACCACTTTCCGATACTCTCCTTTCATTCTACTGTGGAAACTAGTATTTTTTTACGTCGCCACACGGTCCTATATCAAAGCAAACTACGCTCACTGGGCCAGGCGGCGCGGCGCGGCGCGTCTCTGCTCTTCGTGTTTCAAATCATGCTGCATAAACGTCCGTAACTCCTCGATGCCTTCACTTACAATTTTCAAACTCTGACACCGCCAAGCGACTACTGACCTCAGTACGTGATATCAATTTCAGCTCGATACCATCTTACTGTCCCAGGCAAAAACGCACTCAAAGACGCAAATGCAAACCGAAAAGAAAAACCGATTACACAAACTCACGCAAAAGCTACTTCTTCGTCACATGTAATTACAAATTAACCACTTTCCGATACTCTCCTTTCATTCTACTGTGGAAACTAGTATTTTTTTACGTCGCCACACGGTCCTATATCAAAGCAAACTACGCTCACTGGGCCAGGCGGCGCGGCGCGGCGCGTCTCTGCTCTTCGTGTTTCAAATCATGCTGCATAAACGTCCGTAACTCCTCGATGCCTTCACTTACAATTTTCAAACTCTGACACCGCCAAGCGACTACTGACCTCAGTACGTGATATCAATTTCAGCTCGATACCATCTTACTGTCCCAGGCAAAAACGCACTCAAAGACGCAAATGCAAACCGAAAAGAAAAACCGATTACACAAACTCACGCAAAAGCTACTTCTTCGTCACATGTAATTACAAATTAACCACTTTCCGATACTCTCCTTTCATTCTACTGTGGAAACTAGTATTTTTTTACGTCGCCACACGGTCCTATATCAAAGCAAACTACGCTCACTGGGCCAGGCGGCGCGGCGCGGCGCGGCGCGTCTCTGCTCTTCGTGTTTCAAATCATGCTGCATAAACGTCCGTAACTCCTCGATGCCTTCACTTACAATTTTCAAACTCTGACACCGCCAAGCGACTACTGACCTCAGTACGTGATATCAATTTCAGCTCGATACCATCTTACTGTCCCAGGCAAAAACGCACTCAAAGACGCAAATGCAAACCGAAAAGAAAAACCGATTACACAAACTCACGCAAAAGCTACTTCTTCGTCACATGTAATTACAAATTAACCACTTTCCGATACTCTCCTTTCATTCTACTGTGGAAACTAGTATTTTTTTACGTCGCCACACGGTCCTATATCAAAGCAAACTACGCTCACTGGGCCAGGCGGCGCGGCGCGGCGCGGCGCGTCTCTGCTCTTCGTGTTTCAAATCATGCTGCATAAACGTCCGTAACTCCTCGATGCCTTCACTTACAATTTTCAAACTCTGACACCGCCAAGCGACTACTGACCTCAGTACGTGATATCAATTTCAGCTCGATACCATCTTACTGTCCCAGGCAAAAACGCACTCAAAGACGCAAATGCAAACCGAAAAGAAAAACCGATTACACAAACTCACGCAAAAGCTACTTCTTCGTCACATGTAATTACAAATTAACCACTTTCCGATACTCTCCTTTCATTCTACTGTGGAAACTAGTATTTTTTTACGTCGCCACACGGTCCTATATCAAAGCAAACTACGCTCACTGGGCCAGGCGGCGCGGCGCGGCGCGTCTCTGCTCTTCGTGTTTCAAATCATGCTGCATAAACGTCCGTAACTCCTCGATGCCTTCACTTACAATTTTCAAACTCTGACACCGCCAAGCGACTACTGACCTCAGTACGTGATATCAATTTCAGCTCGATACCATCTTACTGTCCCAGGCAAAAACGCACTCAAAGACGCAAATGCAAACCGAAAAGAAAAACCGATTACACAAACTCACGCAAAAGCTACTTCTTCGTCACATGTAATTACAAATTAACCACTTTCCGATACTCTCCTTTCATTCTACTGTGGAAACTAGTATTTTTTTACGTCGCCACACGGTCCTATATCAAAGCAAACTACGCTCACTGGGCCAGGCGGCGCGGCGCGGCGCGTCTCTGCTCTTCGTGTTTCAAATCATGCTGCATAAACGTCCGTAACTCCTCGATGCCTTCACTTACAATTTTCAAACTCTGACACCGCCAAGCGACTACTGACCTCAGTACGTGATATCAATTTCAGCTCGATACCATCTTACTGTCCCAGGCAAAAACGCACTCAAAGACGCAAATGCAAACCGAAAAGAAAAACCGATTACACAAACTCACGCAAAAGCTACTTCTTCGTCACATGTAATTACAAATTAACCACTTTCCGATACTCTCCTTTCATTCTACTGTGGAAACTAGTATTTTTTTACGTCGCCACACGGTCCTATATCAAAGCAAACTACGCTCACTGGGCCAGGCGGCGCGGCGCGGCGCGTCTCTGCTCTTCGTGTTTCAAATCATGCTGCATAAACGTCCGTAACTCCTCGATGCCTTCACTTACAATTTTCAAACTCTGACACCGCCAAGCGACTACTGACCTCAGTACGTGATATCAATTTCAGCTCGATACCATCTTACTGTCCCAGGCAAAAACGCACTCAAAGACGCAAATGCAAACCGAAAAGAAAAACCGATTACACAAACTCACGCAAAAGCTACTTCTTCGTCACATGTAATTACAAATTAACCACTTTCCGATACTCTCCTTTCATTCTACTGTGGAAACTAGTATTTTTTTACGTCGCCACACGGTCCTATATCAAAGCAAACTACGCTCACTGGGCCAGGCGGCGCGGCGCGGCGCGGCGCGTCTCTGCTCTTCGTGTTTCAAATCATGCTGCATAAACGTCCGTAACTCCTCGATGCCTTCACTTACAATTTTCAAACTCTGACACCGCCAAGCGACTACTGACCTCAGTACGTGATATCAATTTCAGCTCGATACCATCTTACTGTCCCAGGCAAAAACGCACTCAAAGACGCAAATGCAAACCGAAAAGAAAAACCGATTACACAAACTCACGCAAAAGCTACTTCTTCGTCACATGTAATTACAAATTAACCACTTTCCGATACTCTCCTTTCATTCTACTGTGGAAACTAGTATTTTTTTACGTCGCCACACGGTCCTATATCAAAGCAAACTACGCTCACTGGGCCAGGCGGCGCGGCGCGGCGCGGCGCGTCTCTGCTCTTCGTGTTTCAAATCATGCTGCATAAACGTCCGTAACTCCTCGATGCCTTCACTTACAATTTTCAAACTCTGACACCGCCAAGCGACTACTGACCTCAGTACGTGATATCAATTTCAGCTCGATACCATCTTACTGTCCCAGGCAAAAACGCACTCAAAGACGCAAATGCAAACCGAAAAGAAAAACCGATTACACAAACTCACGCAAAAGCTACTTCTTCGTCACATGTAATTACAAATTAACCACTTTCCGATACTCTCCTTTCATTCTACTGTGGAAACTAGTATTTTTTTACGTCGCCACACGGTCCTATAAGCAAACTACGCTCACTGGGCCAGGCGGCGCGGCGCGGCGCGTCTCTGCTCTTCGTGTTTCAAATCATGCTGCATAAACGTCCGTAACTCCTCGATGCCTTCACTTACAATTTTCAAACTCTGACACCGCCAAGCGACTACTGACCTCAGTACGTGATATCAATTTCAGCTCGATACCATCTTACTGTCCCAGGCAAAAACGCACTCAAAGACGCAAATGCAAACCGAAAAGAAAAACCGATTACACAAACTCACGCAAAAGCTACTTCTTCGTCACATGTAATTACAAATTAACCACTTTCCGATACTCTCCTTTCATTCTACTGTGGAAACTAGTATTTTTTTACGTCGCCACACGGTCCTATATCAAAGCAAACTACGCTCACTGGGCCAGGCGGCGCGGCGCGGCGCGTCTCTGCTCTTCGTGTTTCAAATCATGCTGCATAAACGTCCGTAACTCCTCGATGCCTTCACTTACAATTTTCAAACTCTGACACCGCCAAGCGACTACTGACCTCAGTACGTGATATCAATTTCAGCTCGATACCATCTTACTGTCCCAGGCAAAAACGCACTCAAAGACGCAAATGCAAACCGAAAAGAAAAACCGATTACACAAACTCACGCAAAAGCTACTTCTTCGTCACATGTAATTACAAATTAACCACTTTCCGATACTCTCCTTTCATTCTACTGTGGAAACTAGTATTTTTTTACGTCGCCACACGGTCCTATATCAAAGCAAACTACGCTCACTGGGCCAGGCGGCGCGGCGCGGCGCGTCTCTGCTCTTCGTGTTTCAAATCATGCTGCATAAACGTCCGTAACTCCTCGATGCCTTCACTTACAATTTTCAAACTCTGACACCGCCAAGCGACTACTGACCTCAGTACGTGATATCAATTTCAGCTCGATACCATCTTACTGTCCCAGGCAAAAACGCACTCAAAGACGCAAATGCAAACCGAAAAGAAAAACCGATTACACAAACTCACGCAAAAGCTACTTCTTCGTCACATGTAATTACAAATTAACCACTTTCCGATACTCTCCTTTCATTCTACTGTGGAAACTAGTATTTTTTTACGTCGCCACACGGTCCTATATCAAAGCAAACTACGCTCACTGGGCCAGGCGGCGCGGCGCGGCGCGTCTCTGCTCTTCGTGTTTCAAATCATGCTGCATAAACGTCCGTAACTCCTCGATGCCTTCACTTACAATTTTCAAACTCTGACACCGCCAAGCGACTACTGACCTCAGTACGTGATATCAATTTCAGCTCGATACCATCTTACTGTCCCAGGCAAAAACGCACTCAAAGACGCAAATGCAAACCGAAAAGAAAAACCGATTACACAAACTCACGCAAAAGCTACTTCTTCGTCACATGTAATTACAAATTAACCACTTTCCGATACTCTCCTTTCATTCTACTGTGGAAACTAGTATTTTTTTACGTCGCCACACGGTCCTATATCAAAGCAAACTACGCTCACTGGGCCAGGCGGCGCGGCGCGGCGCGTCTCTGCTCTTCGTGTTTCAAATCATGCTGCATAAACGTCCGTAACTCCTCGATGCCTTCACTTACAATTTTCAAACTCTGACACCGCCAAGCGACTACTGACCTCAGTACGTGATATCAATTTCAGCTCGATACCATCTTACTGTCCCAGGCAAAAACGCACTCAAAGACGCAAATGCAAACCGAAAAGAAAAACCGATTACACAAACTCACGCAAAAGCTACTTCTTCGTCACATGTAATTACAAATTAACCACTTTCCGATACTCTCCTTTCATTCTACTGTGGAAACTAGTATTTTTTTACGTCGCCACACGGTCCTATATCAAAGCAAACTACGCTCACTGGGCCAGGCGGCGCGGCGCGGCGCGTCTCTGCTCTTCGTGTTTCAAATCATGCTGCATAAACGTCCGTAACTCCTCGATGCCTTCACTTACAATTTTCAAACTCTGACACCGCCAAGCGACTACTGACCTCAGTACGTGATATCAATTTCAGCTCGATACCATCTTACTGTCCCAGGCAAAAACGCACTCAAAGACGCAAATGCAAACCGAAAAGAAAAACCGATTACACAAACTCACGCAAAAGCTACTTCTTCGTCACATGTAATTACAAATTAACCACTTTCCGATACTCTCCTTTCATTCTACTGTGGAAACTAGTATTTTTTTACGTCGCCACACGGTCCTATATCAAAGCAAACTACGCTCACTGGGCCAGGCGGCGCGGCGCGGCGCGTCTCTGCTCTTCGTGTTTCAAATCATGCTGCATAAACGTCCGTAACTCCTCGATGCCTTCACTTACAATTTTCAAACTCTGACACCGCCAAGCGACTACTGACCTCAGTACGTGATATCAATTTCAGCTCGATACCATCTTACTGTCCCAGGCAAAAACGCACTCAAAGACGCAAATGCAAACCGAAAAGAAAAACCGATTACACAAACTCACGCAAAAGCTACTTCTTCGTCACATGTAATTACAAATTAACCACTTTCCGATACTCTCCTTTCATTCTACTGTGGAAACTAGTATTTTTTTACGTCGCCACACGGTCCTATATCAAAGCAAACTACGCTCACTGGGCCAGGCGGCGCGGCGCGGCGCGTCTCTGCTCTTCGTGTTTCAAATCATGCTGCATAAACGTCCGTAACTCCTCGATGCCTTCACTTACAATTTTCAAACTCTGACACCGCCAAGCGACTACTGACCTCAGTACGTGATATCAATTTCAGCTCGATACCATCTTACTGTCCCAGGCAAAAACGCACTCAAAGACGCAAATGCAAACCGAAAAGAAAAACCGATTACACAAACTCACGCAAAAGCTACTTCTTCGTCACATGTAATTACAAATTAACCACTTTCCGATACTCTCCTTTCATTCTACTGTGGAAACTAGTATTTTTTTACGTCGCCACACGGTCCTATATCAAAGCAAACTACGCTCACTGGGCCAGGCGGCGCGGCGCGGCGCGTCTCTGCTCTTCGTGTTTCAAATCATGCTGCATAAACGTCCGTAACTCCTCGATGCCTTCACTTACAATTTTCAAACTCTGACACCGCCAAGCGACTACTGACCTCAGTACGTGATATCAATTTCAGCTCGATACCATCTTACTGTCCCAGGCAAAAACGCACTCAAAGACGCAAATGCAAACCGAAAAGAAAAACCGATTACACAAACTCACGCAAAAGCTACTTCTTCGTCACATGTAATTACAAATTAACCACTTTCCGATACTCTCCTTTCATTCTACTGTGGAAACTAGTATTTTTTTACGTCGCCACACGGTCCTATATCAAAGCAAACTACGCTCACTGGGCCAGGCGGCGCGGCGCGGCGCGTCTCTGCTCTTCGTGTTTCAAATCATGCTGCATAAACGTCCGTAACTCCTCGATGCCTTCACTTACAATTTTCAAACTCTGACACCGCCAAGCGACTACTGACCTCAGTACGTGATATCAATTTCAGCTCGATACCATCTTACTGTCCCAGGCAAAAACGCACTCAAAGACGCAAATGCAAACCGAAAAGAAAAACCGATTACACAAACTCACGCAAAAGCTACTTCTTCGTCACATGTAATTACAAATTAACCACTTTCCGATACTCTCCTTTCATTCTACTGTGGAAACTAGTATTTTTTTACGTCGCCACACGGTCCTATATCAAAGCAAACTACGCTCACTGGGCCAGGCGGCGCGGCGCGGCGCGTCTCTGCTCTTCGTGTTTCAAATCATGCTGCATAAACGTCCGTAACTCCTCGATGCCTTCACTTACAATTTTCAAACTCTGACACCGCCAAGCGACTACTGACCTCAGTACGTGATATCAATTTCAGCTCGATACCATCTTACTGTCCCAGGCAAAAACGCACTCAAAGACGCAAATGCAAACCGAAAAGAAAAACCGATTACACAAACTCACGCAAAAGCTACTTCTTCGTCACATGTAATTACAAATTAACCACTTTCCGATACTCTCCTTTCATTCTACTGTGGAAACTAGTATTTTTTTACGTCGCCACACGGTCCTATATCAAAGCAAACTACGCTCACTGGGCCAGGCGGCGCGGCGCGGCGCGTCTCTGCTCTTCGTGTTTCAAATCATGCTGCATAAACGTCCGTAACTCCTCGATGCCTTCACTTACAATTTTCAAACTCTGACACCGCCAAGCGACTACTGACCTCAGTACGTGATATCAATTTCAGCTCGATACCATCTTACTGTCCCAGGCAAAAACGCACTCAAAGACGCAAATGCAAACCGAAAAGAAAAACCGATTACACAAACTCACGCAAAAGCTACTTCTTCGTCACATGTAATTACAAATTAACCACTTTCCGATACTCTCCTTTCATTCTACTGTGGAAACTAGTATTTTTTTACGTCGCCACACGGTCCTATATCAAAGCAAACTACGCTCACTGGGCCAGGCGGCGCGGCGCGGCGCGTCTCTGCTCTTCGTGTTTCAAATCATGCTGCATAAACGTCCGTAACTCCTCGATGCCTTCACTTACAATTTTCAAACTCTGACACCGCCAAGCGACTACTGACCTCAGTACGTGATATCAATTTCAGCTCGATACCATCTTACTGTCCCAGGCAAAAACGCACTCAAAGACGCAAATGCAAACCGAAAAGAAAAACCGATTACACAAACTCACGCAAAAGCTACTTCTTCGTCACATGTAATTACAAATTAACCACTTTCCGATACTCTCCTTTCATTCTACTGTGGAAACTAGTATTTTTTTACGTCGCCACACGGTCCTATATCAAAGCAAACTACGCTCACTGGGCCAGGCGGCGCGGCGCGGCGCGTCTCTGCTCTTCGTGTTTCAAATCATGCTGCATAAACGTCCGTAACTCCTCGATGCCTTCACTTACAATTTTCAAACTCTGACACCGCCAAGCGACTACTGACCTCAGTACGTGATATCAATTTCAGCTCGATACCATCTTACTGTCCCAGGCAAAAACGCACTCAAAGACGCAAATGCAAACCGAAAAGAAAAACCGATTACACAAACTCACGCAAAAGCTACTTCTTCGTCACATGTAATTACAAATTAACCACTTTCCGATACTCTCCTTTCATTCTACTGTGGAAACTAGTATTTTTTTACGTCGCCACACGGTCCTATATCAAAGCAAACTACGCTCACTGGGCCAGGCGGCGCGGCGCGGCGCGTCTCTGCTCTTCGTGTTTCAAATCATGCTGCATAAACGTCCGTAACTCCTCGATGCCTTCACTTACAATTTTCAAACTCTGACACCGCCAAGCGACTACTGACCTCAGTACGTGATATCAATTTCAGCTCGATACCATCTTACTGTCCCAGGCAAAAACGCACTCAAAGACGCAAATGCAAACCGAAAAGAAAAACCGATTACACAAACTCACGCAAAAGCTACTTCTTCGTCACATGTAATTACAAATTAACCACTTTCCGATACTCTCCTTTCATTCTACTGTGGAAACTAGTATTTTTTTACGTCGCCACACGGTCCTATATCAAAGCAAACTACGCTCACTGGGCCAGGCGGCGCGGCGCGGCGCGTCTCTGCTCTTCGTGTTTCAAATCATGCTGCATAAACGTCCGTAACTCCTCGATGCCTTCACTTACAATTTTCAAACTCTGACACCGCCAAGCGACTACTGACCTCAGTACGTGATATCAATTTCAGCTCGATACCATCTTACTGTCCCAGGCAAAAACGCACTCAAAGACGCAAATGCAAACCGAAAAGAAAAACCGATTACACAAACTCACGCAAAAGCTACTTCTTCGTCACATGTAATTACAAATTAACCACTTTCCGATACTCTCCTTTCATTCTACTGTGGAAACTAGTATTTTTTTACGTCGCCACACGGTCCTATATCAAAGCAAACTACGCTCACTGGGCCAGGCGGCGCGGCGCGGCGCGGCGCGTCTCTGCTCTTCGTGTTTCAAATCATGCTGCATAAACGTCCGTAACTCCTCGATGCCTTCACTTACAATTTTCAAACTCTGACACCGCCAAGCGACTACTGACCTCAGTACGTGATATCAATTTCAGCTCGATACCATCTTACTGTCCCAGGCAAAAACGCACTCAAAGACGCAAATGCAAACCGAAAAGAAAAACCGATTACACAAACTCACGCAAAAGCTACTTCTTCGTCACATGTAATTACAAATTAACCACTTTCCGATACTCTCCTTTCATTCTACTGTGGAAACTAGTATTTTTTTACGTCGCCACACGGTCCTATATCAAAGCAAACTACGCTCACTGGGCCAGCGGCGGCGCGGCGCGGCGCGTCTCTGCTCTTCGTGTTTCAAATCATGCTGCATAAACGTCCGTAACTCCTCGATGCCTTCACTTACAATTTTCAAACTCTGACACCGCCAAGCGACTACTGACCTCAGTACGTGATATCAATTTCAGCTCGATACCATCTTACTGTCCCAGGCAAAAACGCACTCAAAGACGCAAATGCAAACCGAAAAGAAAAACCGATTACACAAACTCACGCAAAAGCTACTTCTTCGTCACATGTAATTACAAATTAACCACTTTCCGATACTCTCCTTTCATTCTACTGTGGAAACTAGTATTTTTTTACGTCGCCACACGGTCCTATATCAAAGCAAACTACGCTCACTGGGCCAGGCGGCGCGGCGCGGCGCGTCTCTGCTCTTCGTGTTTCAAATCATGCTGCATAAACGTCCGTAACTCCTCGATGCCTTCACTTACAATTTTCAAACTCTGACACCGCCAAGCGACTACTGACCTCAGTACGTGATATCAATTTCAGCTCGATACCATCTTACTGTCCCAGGCAAAAACGCACTCAAAGACGCAAATGCAAACCGAAAAGAAAAACCGATTACACAAACTCACGCAAAAGCTACTTCTTCGTCACATGTAATTACAAATTAACCACTTTCCGATACTCTCCTTTCATTCTACTGTGGAAACTAGTATTTTTTTACGTCGCCACACGGTCCTATATCAAAGCAAACTACGCTCACTGGGCCAGGCGGCGCGGCGCGGCGCGGCGCGTCTCTGCTCTTCGTGTTTCAAATCATGCTGCATAAACGTCCGTAACTCCTCGATGCCTTCACTTACAATTTTCAAACTCTGACACCGCCAAGCGACTACTGACCTCAGTACGTGATATCAATTTCAGCTCGATACCATCTTACTGTCCCAGGCAAAAACGCACTCAAAGACGCAAATGCAAACCGAAAAGAAAAACCGATTACACAAACTCACGCAAAAGCTACTTCTTCGTCACATGTAATTACAAATTAACCACTTTCCGATACTCTCCTTTCATTCTACTGTGGAAACTAGTATTTTTTTACGTCGCCACACGGTCCTATATCAAAGCAAACTACGCTCACTGGGCCAGGCGGCGCGGCGCGGCGGCGCGTCTCTGCTCTTCGTGTTTCAAATCATGCTGCATAAACGTCCGTAACTCCTCGATGCCTTCACTTACAATTTTCAAACTCTGACACCGCCAAGCGACTACTGACCTCAGTACGTGATATCAATTTCAGCTCGATACCATCTTACTGTCCCAGGCAAAAACGCACTCAAAGACGCAAATGCAAACCGAAAAGAAAAACCGATTACACAAACTCACGCAAAAGCTACTTCTTCGTCACATGTAATTACAAATTAACCACTTTCCGATACTCTCCTTTCATTCTACTGTGGAAACTAGTATTTTTTTACGTCGCCACACGGTCCTATATCAAAGCAAACTACGCTCACTGGGCCAGGCGGCGCGGCGCGGCGCGGCGCGTCTCTGCTCTTCGTGTTTCAAATCATGCTGCATAAACGTCCGTAACTCCTCGATGCCTTCACTTACAATTTTCAAACTCTGACACCGCCAAGCGACTACTGACCTCAGTACGTGATATCAATTTCAGCTCGATACCATCTTACTGTCCCAGGCAAAAACGCACTCAAAGACGCAAATGCAAACCGAAAAGAAAAACCGATTACACAAACTCACGCAAAAGCTACTTCTTCGTCACATGTAATTACAAATTAACCACTTTCCGATACTCTCCTTTCATTCTACTGTGGAAACTAGTATTTTTTTACGTCGCCACACGGTCCTATATCAAAGCAAACTACGCTCACTGGGCCAGGCGGCGCGGCGCGGCGCGGCGCGTCTCTGCTCTTCGTGTTTCAAATCATGCTGCATAAACGTCCGTAACTCCTCGATGCCTTCACTTACAATTTTCAAACTCTGACACCGCCAAGCGACTACTGACCTCAGTACGTGATATCAATTTCAGCTCGATACCATCTTACTGTCCCAGGCAAAAACGCACTCAAAGACGCAAATGCAAACCGAAAAGAAAAACCGATTACACAAACTCACGCAAAAGCTACTTCTTCGTCACATGTAATTACAAATTAACCACTTTCCGATACTCTCCTTTCATTCTACTGTGGAAACTAGTATTTTTTTACGTCGCCACACGGTCCTATATCAAAGCAAACTACGCTCACTGGGCCAGGCGGCGCGGCGCGGCGCGGCGCGTCTCTGCTCTTCGTGTTTCAAATCATGCTGCATAAACGTCCGTAACTCCTCGATGCCTTCACTTACAATTTTCAAAATCTGACACCGCCAAGCGACTACTGACCTCAGTACGTGATATCAATTTCAGCTCGATACCATCTTACTGTCCCAGGCAAAAACGCACTCAAAGACGCAAATGCAAACCGAAAAGAAAAACCGATTACACAAACTCACGCAAAAGCTACTTCTTCGTCACATGTAATTACAAATTAACCACTTTCCGATACTCTCCTTTCATTCTACTGTGGAAACTAGTATTTTTTTACGTCGCCACACGGTCCTATATCAAAGCAAACTACGCTCACTGGGCCAGGCGGCGCGGCGCGGCGCGGCGCGTCTCTGCTCTTCGTGTTTCAAATCATGCTGCATAAACGTCCGTAACTCCTCGATGCCTTCACTTACAATTTTCAAACTCTGACACCGCCAAGCGACTACTGACCTCAGTACGTGATATCAATTTCAGCTCGATACCATCTTACTGTCCCAGGCAAAAACGCACTCAAAGACGCAAATGCAAACCGAAAAGAAAAACCGATTACACAAACTCACGCAAAAGCTACTTCTTCGTCACATGTAATTACAAATTAACCACTTTCCGATACTCTCCTTTCATTCTACTGTGGAAACTAGTATTTTTTTACGTCGCCACACGGTCCTATATCAAAGCAAACTACGCTCACTGGGCCAGGCGGCGCGGCGCGGCGCGTCTCTGCTCTTCGTGTTTCAAATCATGCTGCATAAACGTCCGTAACTCCTCGATGCCTTCACTTACAATTTTCAAACTCTGACACCGCCAAGCGACTACTACTGACCTCAGTACGTGATATCAATTTCAGCTCGATACCATCTTACTGTCCCAGGCAAAAACGCACTCAAAGACGCAAATGCAAACCGAAAAGAAAAACCGATTACACAAACTCACGCAAAAGCTACTTCTTCGTCACATGTAATTACAAATTAACCACTTTCCGATACTCTCCTTTCATTCTACTGTGGAAACTAGTATTTTTTTACGTCGCCACACGGTCCTATATCAAAGCAAACTACGCTCACCTGGGCCAGGCGGCGCGGCGCGGCGCGTCTCTGCTCTTCGTGTTTCAAATCATGCTGCATAAACGTCCGTAACTCCTCGATGCCTTCACTTACAATTTTCAAACTCTGACACCGCCAAGCGACTACTGACCTCAGTACGTGATATCAATTTCAGCTCGATACCATCTTACTGTCCCAGGCAAAAACGCACTCAAAGGACGCAAATGCAAACCGAAAAGAAAAACCGATTACACAAACTCACGCAAAAGCTACTTCTTCGTCACATGTAATTACAAATTAACCACTTTCCGATACTCTCCTTTCATTCTACTGTGGAAACTAGTATTTTTTTACGTCGCCACACGGTCCTATATCAAAGCAAACTACGCTCACTGGGCCAGGCGGCGCGGCGCGGCGCGTCTCTGCTCTTCGTGTTTCAAATCATGCTGCATAAACGTCCGTAACTCCTCGATGCCTTCACTTACAATTTTCAAACTCTGACACCGCCAAGCGAACTACTGACCTCAGTACGTGATATCAATTTCAGCTCGATACCATCTTACTGTCCCAGGCAAAAACGCACTCAAAGACGCAAATGCAAACCGAAAAGAAAAACCGATTACACAAACTCACGCAAAAGCTACTTCTTCGTCACATGTAATTACAAATTAACCACTTTCCGATACTCTCCTTTCATTCTACTGTGGAAACTAGTATTTTTTTTACGTCGCCACACGGTCCTATATCAAAGCAAACTACGCTCACTGGGCCAGGCGGCGCGGCGCGGCGCGTCTCTGCTCTTCGTGTTTCAAATCATGCTGCATAAACGTCCGTAACTCCTCGATGCCTTCACTTACAATTTTCAAACTCTGACACCGCCAAGCGACTACTGACCTCAGTACGTGATATCAATTTCAGCTCGATACCATCTTACTGTCCCAGGCAAAAACGCACTCAAAGACGCAAATGCAAACCGAAAAGAAAAACCGATTACACAAACTCACGCAAAAGCTACTTCTTCGTCACATGTAATTACAAATTAACCACTTTCCGATACTCTCCTTTCATTCTACTGTGGAAACTAGTATTTTTTTACGTCGCCACACGGTCCTATATCAAAGCAAACTACGCTCACTGGGCCAGGCGGCGCGGCGCGGCGCGTCTCTGCTCTTCGTGTTTCAAATCATGCTGCATAAACGTCCGTAACTCCTCGATGCCTTCACTTACAATTTTCAAACTCTGACACCGCCAAGCGACTACTGACCTCAGTACGTGATATCAATTTCAGCTCGATACCATCTTACTGTCCCAGGCAAAAACGCACTCAAAGACGCAAATGCAAACCGAAAAGAAAAACCGATTACACAAACTCACGCAAAAGCTACTTCTTCGTCACATGTAATTACAAATTAACCACTTTCCGATTACTCTCCTTTCATTCTAACTGTGGAAACTAGTATTTTTTTACGTCGCCACACGGTCCTATATCAAAGCAAACTACGCTCACTGGGCCAGGCGGCGCGGCGCGGCGCGTCTCTGCTCTTCGTGTTTCAAATCATGCTGCATAAACGTCCGTAACTCCTCGATGCCTTCACTTACAATTTTCAAACTCTGACACCCGCCAAGCGACTACTGACCTCAGTACGTGATATCAATTTCAGCTCGATACCATCTTACTGTCCCAGGCAAAAACGCACTCAAAGACGCAAATGCAAACCGAAAAGAAAAACCGATTACACAAACTCACGCAAAAGCTACTTCTTCGTCACATGTAATTACAAATTAACCACTTTCCGATACTCTCCTTTCATTCTACTGTGGAAACTAGTATTTTTTTTACGTCGCCACACGGTCCTATATCAAAGCAAACTACGCTCACTGGGCCAGCGCGGCGCGGCGCGGCGCGTCTCTGCTCTTCGTGTTTCAAATCATGCTGCATAAACGTCCGTAACTCCTCGATGCCTTCACTTACAATTTTCAAACTCTGACACCGCCAAGCGACTACTGACCTCAGTACGTGATATCAATTTCAGCTCGATACCCATCTTACTGTCCCAGGCAAAAACGCACTCAAAGACGCAAATGCAAACCGAAAAGAAAAACCGATTACACAAACTCACGCAAAAGCTACTTCTTCGTCACATGTAATTACAAATTAACCACTTTCCGATACTCTCCTTTCATTCTACTGTGGAAACTAGTATTTTTTTTACGTCGCCACACGGTCCTATATCAAAGCAAACTACGCTCACTGGGCCAGGCGGCGCGCGCGCGCGGCGCGTCTCTGCTCTTCGTGTTTCAAATCAGTGCTGCATAAACGTCCGTAACTCCTCGATGCCTTCACTTACAATTTTCAAACTCTGACACCGCCAAGCGACTACTGACCTCAGTACGTGATATCAATTTCAGCTCGATACCATCTTACTGTCCCAGGCAAAAACGCACCTCAAAGACGCAAATGCAAACCGAAAAGAAAAACCGATTACACAAACTCACGCAAAAGCTACTTCTTCGTCACATGTAATTACAAATTAACCACTTTCCGATACTCTCCTTTCATTCTACTGTGGAAACTAGTATTTTTTTACGTCGCCACACGGTCCTATATCAAAGCAAACTACGCTCACTGGGCCAGGCGGCGCGGCGCGGCGCGTCTCTGCTCTTCGTGTTTCAAATCATGCTGCATAAACGTCCGTAACTCCTCGATGCCTTCACTTACAATTTTCAAACTCTGACACCGCCAAGCGACTACTGACCTCAGTACGTGATATCAATTTCAGCTCGATACCATCTTACTGTCCCAGGCAAAAACGCACTCAAAGACGCAAATGCAAACGAAAAGAAAAACCGATTACACAAACTCACGCAAAAGCTACTTCTTCGTCACATGTAATTACAAATTAACCACTTTCCGATACTCTCCTTTCATTCTACTGTGGAAACTAGTATTTTTTTACGTCGCCACACGGTCCTATATCAAAGCAAACTACGCTCACTGGGCCAGGGCGCGGCGCGGCGCGGCGCGTCTCTGCTCTTCGTGTTTCAAATCATGCTGCATAAACGTCCGTAACTCCTCGATGCCTTCACTTACAATTTTCAAACTCTGACACCAGCCAAGCGACTACTGACCTCAGTACGTGATATCAATTTCAGCTCGATACCATCTTACTGTCCCAGGCAAAAACGCACTCAAAGACGCAAATGCAAACCGAAAAGA
This sequence comes from Schistocerca piceifrons, assembly GCF_021461385.2. NCBI lineage: Eukaryota > Metazoa > Arthropoda > Insecta > Orthoptera > Acrididae > Schistocerca > Schistocerca piceifrons. The sequence goes on from NW_025727773.1 coordinate 39,307, forward strand.
AAAACCGATTACACAAACTCACGCAAAAGCTACTTCTTCGTCACATGTAATTACAAATTAACCACTTTCCGATACTCTCCTTTCATTCTACTGTGGAAACTAGTATTTTGTTTACGTCGCCACACGGTCCTATATCAAAGCAAACTACGCTCACTGGGCCAGGCGGCGCGGCGCGGCGCGGCGCGTCTCTGCTCTTCGTGTTTCAAATCATGCTGCATAAACGTCCGTAACTCCTCGATGCCTTCACTTACAATTTTCAAACTCTGACACCGCCAAGCGACTACTGACCTCAGTACGTGATATCAATTTCAGCTCGATACCATCTTACTGTCCCAGGCAAAAACGCACTCAAAGACGCAAATGCAAACCGAAAAGAAAAACCGATTACACAAACTCACGCAAAAGCTACTTCTTCGTCACATGTAATTACAAATTAACCACTTTCGATACTCTCCTTTCATTCTACTGTGGAAACTAGTATTTTTTTACGTCGCCACACGGTCCTATATCAAAGCAAACTACGCTCACTGGCCAGCGGCGCGGCGCGGCGCGGCGCGTCTCTGCTCTTCGTGTTTCAAATCATGCTGCATAAACGTCCGTAACTCCTCGATGCCTTCACTTACAATTTTCAAACTCTGACACCGCCAAGCGACTACTGACCTCAGTACGTGATATCAATTTCAGCTCGATACCATCTTACTGTCCCAGGCAAAAACGCACTCAAAGACGCAAATGCAAACCGAAAAGAAAAACCGATTACACAAACTCACGCAAAAGCTTACTTCTTCGTCACATGTAATTACAAATTAACCACTTTCCGATACTCTCCTTTCATTCTACTGTGGACACTAGTATTTTTTTACGTCGCCACACGGTCCTATATCAAAGCAAACTACGCTCACTGGGCCAGGCGGCGCGGCGCGGCGCGTCTCTGCTCTTCGTGTTTCAAATCATGCTGCATAAACGTCCGTAACTCCTCGATGTCCTTCACTTACAATTTTCAAACTCTGACACCGCCAAGCGACTACTGACCTCAGTACGTGATATCAATTTCAGCTCGATACCATCTTACTGTCCCAGGCAAAAACGCACTCAAAGACGCAAATGCAAACCGAAAAGAAAACCGATTACACAAACTCACGCAAAAGCTACTTCTTCGTCACATGTAATTACAAATTAACCACTTTCCGATACTCTCCTTTCATTCTACTGTGGAAACTAGTATTTTTTTACGTCGCCACACGGTCCTATATCAAAGCAAACTACGCTCACTGGGCCAGGCGGCGCGGCCGCCGGCGCGTCCTCTGCTCTTCGTGTTTCAAATCATGCTGCATAAACGTCCGTAACTCCTCGATGCCTTCACTTACAATTTTCAAACTCTGACACCGCCAAGCGACTACTGACCTCAGTACGTGATATCAATTTCAGCTCGATACCATCTTACTGTCCCAGGCAAAAAACGCACTCAAAAGACGCAAATGCAAAACCGAAAAGAAAAACCGATTACACAAACTCACGCAAAGCTACTTCTTCGTCACATGTAATTACAAATTAACCACTTTCCGATACTCTCCTTTCATTCTACTGTGGAAACTAGTATTTTTTTACGTCGCCACACGGTCCTATATCAAAGCAAACTACGCTCACTGGGCCAGGCGGCGCGGCTGCGCGGCGCGTCTCTGCTCTCGTGTTTCAAATCATGCTGCATAAACGTCCGTAACTCCTCGATGCCTTCACTTACAATTTTCAAACTCTGACACCGCCCAAGCGACTACTGACCTCAGTACGTGATATCAATTTCAGCTCGATACCATCTTACTGTCCCAGGCAAAAACGCACTCAAAGACGCAAATGCAAACCGAAAGAAAAACCGATTACACAAACTCACGCAAAAGCTACTTCTTCGTCACATGTAATTACAAATTAACCACTTTCCGATACTCTCCTTTCATTCTACTGTGGAAACTAGTATTTTTTTACGTCGCCACACGGTCCTATATCAAAGCAAACTACGCTCACTGGGCCAGGCGCGCGCGGCGCGGCGCGTCTCTGCTCTTCGTGTTTCAAATCATGCTGCATAAACGTCCGTAACTCCTCGATGCCTTCACTTACAATTTTCAAACTCTGACACCGCCAAGGCGACTACTGACCTCAGTACGTGATATCAATTTCAGCTCGATACCATCTTACTGTCCCAGGCAAAAACGCACTCAAAGACGCAAATGCAAACCGAAAAGAAAAACCGATTACACAAACTCACGCAAAAGCTACTTCTTCGTCACATGTAATTACAAATTAACCACTTTCCGATACTCTCCTTTCATTCTACTCGTGGAAACTAGTATTTTTTTACGTCGCCACACGGTCCTATATCAAAGCAAACTACGCTCACTGGGCCAGGCGGCGCGGCGCGGCGCGGCGCGTCTCTGCTCTTCGTGTTTCAAATCATGCTGCATAAACGTCCGTAACTCCTCGATGCCTTCACTTACAATTTTCAAACTCTGACACCGCCAAGCGACTACTGACCTCAGTACGTGATATCAATTTCAGCTCGATACCATCTTACTGTCCCAGGCAAAAACGCACTCAAAGACGCAAATGCAAACCGAAAAGAAAAACCGATTACACAAACTCACGCAAAAGCTACTTCTTCGTCACATGTAATTACAAATTAACCACTTTCCGATACTCTCCTTTCATTCTACTGTGGAAACTAGTATTTTTTTACGTCGCCACACGGTCCTATATCAAAGCAAACCTACGCTCACTGGGCCAGGCGGCGCGGCGCGGCGCGGCGCGTCTCTGCTCTTCGTGTTTCAAATCATGCTGCATAAACGTCCGTAACTCCTCGATGCCTTCACTTACAATTTTCAAACTCTGACACCGCCAAGCGACTACTGACCTCAGTACGTGATATCAATTTCAGCTCGATACCATCTTACTGTCCCAGGGCAAAAACGCACTCAAAGACGCAAATGCAAACCGAAAAGAAAAACCGATTACACAAACTCACGCAAAAGCTACTTCTTCGTCACATGTAGATTACAAATTAACCACTTTCCGAGTACTCTCCTTTCATTCTACTGTGGAAACTAGTATTTTTTTACGTCGCCACACGGTCCTATATCAAAGCAGAACTACGCTCACTGGGCCAGGCGGCGCGGCGCGGCGCGTCTCTGCTCTTCGTGTTTCAAATCATGCTGCATAAACGTCCGTAACTCCTCGATGCCTTCACTTACAATTTTCAAACTCTGACACCGCCAGCGACTACTGACCTCAGTACGTGATATCAATTTCAGCTCGATACCATCTTACTGTCCCAGGCAAAAACGCACTCAAAGACGCAAATGCAAACCGAAAAGAAAAACCGATTACACAAACTCACGCAAAAGCTACTTCTTCGTCACATGTAATTACAAATTAACCACTTTCGCGATACTCTCCTTTCATTCTACTGTGGAAACTAGTATTTTTTTACGTCGCCACACGGTCCTATATCAAAGCAAACTACGCTCACTGGGCCAGCGGCGCGGCGCGGCGCGCGCGCCGTCTCTGCTCTTCGTGTTTCAAATCATGCTGCATAAACGTCCGTAACTCCTCGATGCCTTCACTTACAATTTTCAAACTCTGACACCGCCAAGCGACTACTGACCTCAGTACGTGATATCAATTTCAGCTCGATACCATCTTACTGTCCCAGGCAAAAACGCACTCAAAGACGCAAATGCAAACCGAAAAGAAAAACCGATTACACAAACTCACGCAAAAGCTACTTCTTCGTCACATGTAATTACAAATTAAACCACTTTCCGATACTCTCCTTTCATTCTACTGTGGAAACTAGTATTTTTTTACGTCGCCACACGGTCCTATATCAAAGCAAACTACGCTCACTGGGCCAGGCGGCGCGGCGCGGCGCGTCTCTGCTCTTCGTGTTTCAAATCATGCTGCATAAACGTCCGTAACTCCTCGATGCCTTCACTTACAATTTTCAAACTCTGACACCGCCAAGCGACTACTGACCCTCAGTACGTGATATCAATTTCAGCTCGATACCATCTTACTGTCCCAGGCAAAAACGCACTCAAAGACGCAAATGCAAACCGAAAAGAAAAACCGATTACACAAACTCACGCAAAAAGCTACTTCTTCGTCACATGTAATTACAAATTAACCACTTTCCGATACTCTCCTTTCATTCTACTGTGGAAACTAGTATTTTTTTTACGTCGCCACACGGTCCTATATCAAAGCAAACTACGCTCACTGGGCCAGCGGCGCGGCGGGCGCGGCGCGTCTCTGCTCTTCGTGTTTCAAATCATGATGCATAAACGTCCGTAACTCCTCGATGCCTTCACTTACAATTTTCAAACTCTGACACCCGCCAAGCGACTACTGACCTCAGTACGTGATATCAATTTCAGCTCGATACCATCTTACCTGTCCCAGGCAAAAACGCACTCAAAGACGCAAATGCAAACCGAAAAGAAAAACCGATTACACAAACTCACGCAAAAGCTACTTCTTCGTCACATGTAATTACAAATTAACCACTTTCCGATACTCTCCTTTCATTCTACTGTGGAAACTAGTATTTTTTTACGTCGCCACACGGTCCATATATCAAAGCAAACTACGCTCACTGGGGCCAAGCGGCGCGGCGCGGCGCGGCGCGTCTCTGCTCTTCGTGTTTCAAATCATGCTGCATAAACGTCCGTAACTCCTCGATGCCTTCACTTACAATTTTCAAACTCTGACACCGCCAAGCGGACTACTGACCTCAGTACGTGATATCAATTTCAGCTCGATACCATCTTACTGTCCCAGGCAAAAACGCACTCAAAGACGCAAATGCAAACCGAAAAGAAAAACCGATTACACAAACTCACGCAAAAGCTACTTCTTCGTCACATGTAATTACAAATTAACCACTTTCCGATACTCTCCTTTCATTCTACTGTGGAAACTAGTATTTTTTTACGTCGCCACACGGTCCTTATATCAAAGCAAACTACGCTCACTGGGCCAGGCGGCGCGGCGCGGCGCGTCTCTGCTCTTCGTGTTTCAAATCATGCTGCATAAACGTCCGTAAACTCCTCGATGCCTTCACTTACAATTTTCAAACTCTGACACCGCCAAGCGACTACTGACCTCAGTACGTGATATCAATTTCAGCTCGATACCATCTTACTGTCCCAGGCAAAAACGCACTCAAAGACGCAAATGCAAACCGAAAAGAAAAACCGATTACACAAACTCACGCAAAAGCTACTTCTTCGTCACATGTAATTACAAATTAACCACTTTCCGATACTCTCCTTTCCATTCTACTGTGGAAACTAGTATTTTTTTACGTCGCCACACGGTCCTATATCAAAGCAAAACTACGCTCACTTGGCCAGGCGGCGCGGCGCGGCGCGGCGCGTCTCTGCTCTTCGTGTTTCAAATCATGCTGCATAAACGTCCGTAACTCCTCGATGCCTTCACTTACAATTTTCAAACTCTGACACCGCCAAGCGACTACTGACCTCAGTACGTGATATCAATTTCAGCTCGATACCATCTTACTGTCCCAGGCAAAAACGCACTCAAAGACGCAAATGCAAACCGAAAAGAAAAACCGATTACACAAACTCACGCAAAAAGCTACTTCTTCGTCACATGTAATTTACAAATTAACCACTTTCGCGATACTCTCCTTTCATTCTACTGTGGAAACTAGTATTTTTTTACGTCGCCACACGTCCTATATCAAAGCATAACTACGCTCACTGGGCCAGGCGGCGCGGCGCGGCGCGGGCGCGTCTCTGCTCTTCGTGTTTCAAATCATGCTGCATAAACGTCCGTAACTCCTCGATGCCTTCACTTACAATTTTCAAACTCTGACACCGCCAAGCGACTACTGACCCTCAGTACGTGATATCAATTTCAGCTCGATACCATCTTACTGTCCCAGGCAAAAACGCACTCAAAGACGCAAATGCAAACCGAAAAGAAAAACCGATTACACAAACTCACGCAAAAGCTACTTCTTCGTCACATGTAATTACAAATTAACCACTTTCCGATACTCTCCTTTCATTCTACTGTGGAAACTAGTATTTTTTTACGTCGCCACACGGTCCTATATCAAAGCAAACTACGCTCACTGGGCCAGGCGGCGCGGCGCGGCGCGTCTCTGCTCTTCGTGTTTCAAATCATGCTGCATAAAACGTCCGTAACTCCTCGATGCCTTCACTTACAATTTTCAAACTCTGACACCGCCAAGCGACTACTGACCTCAGTACGTGATATCAATTTCAGCTCGATACCATCTTACTGTCCCAGGCAAAAACGCACTCAAAGACGCAAATGCAAACCGAAAGAAAAACCGATTACACAAACTCACGCAAAAGCTACTTCTTAGTCACATGTAATTACAAATTAACCACTTTCGATACTCTCCTTTCATTCTACTGTGGAAACTAGTATTTTTTTACGTCGCCACACACGGTCCTATATCAAAGCAAACTACGCTCACTGGGCAGGCGGCGCGGCGCGGCGCGGCGCGTCTCTGCTCTTCGTGTTTCAAATCATGCTGCATAAACGTCCCGTAACTCCTCGATGCCTTCACTTACAATTTTCAAACTCTGACACCGCCAAGCGACTACTGACCTCCAGGTACGTGATATCAATTTCAGCTCGATACCAATCTTACTGTCCCAGGCAAAAACGCACTCAAAGACGCAAATGCAAACCGAAAAGAAAAACCGATTACACAAACTCACGCAAAAGCTACTTCTTCGTCACATGTAATTACAAATTAACCACTTTCCGATACTCTCCTTTCATTCTACTGTGGAAACTAGTATTTTTTTACGTCGCCACACGGTCCTATATCAAAGCAAACTACGCTCACTGGGCCAGGCGGCGCGGCGCGGCGCGGCGCGTCTCTGCTCTTCGTGTTTCAAATCATGCTGCATAAACGTCCGTAACTCCTCGATGCCTTCACTTACAATTTTCAAACTCTGACACCGCCAAGCGACTACTGACCTCAGTACGTGATATCAATTTCAGCTCGATACCATCTTACTGTCCCAGGACAAAAACGCACTCAAAGACGCAAATGCAAACCGAAAAGAAAAACCGATTACACAAACTCACGCAAAAGCTACTTCTTCGTCACATGTAATTACAAATTAACCACTTTCCGATACTCTCCTTTCATTCTACTGTGGAAACTAGTATTTTTTTACGTCGCCACACGGTCCTATATCAAAGCAAACTACGCTCACTGGGCCAGGCGGCGCGGCGCGGCGCGCGCGTCTCTGCTCTTCGTGTTTCAAATCATGCTGCATAAACGTCCGTAACTCCTCGATGCCTTCACTTACAATTTTCAAACTCTGACACCGCCAAGCGACTACTGACCTCAGTACGTGATATCAATTTCAGCTCGATACCATCTTACTGTCCCAGGCAAAAACGCACTCAAAGACGCAAATGCAAACCGAAAAGAAAAACCGATTACACAAACTCACGCAAAAGCTACTTCTTCGTCACATGTAATTACAAATTAACCACTTTCCGATACTCTCCTTTCATTCTACTGTGGAAACTAGTATTTTTTTACGTCGCCACACGGTCCTATATCAAAGCAAACTACGCTCACTGGGCCAGGCGCGCGGCGCGGCGCGGCGCGTCTCTGCTCTTCGTGTTTCAAATCATGCTGCATAAACGTCCGTAACTCCTCGATGCCTTCACTTACAATTTTCAAACTCTGACACCGCCAAGCGACTACTGACCTCAGTACGTGATATCAATTTCAGCTCGATACCATCTTACTGTCCCAGGCAAAAACGCACTCAAAGACGCAAATGCAAACCGAAAAGAAAAACCGATTACACAAACTCACGCAAAAGCTACTTCTTCGTCACATGTAATTACAAATTAACCACTTTCCGATACTCTCCTTTCATTCTACTGTGGAAACTAGTATTTTTTTACGTCGCCACACGGTCCTATATCAAAGCAAACTACGCTCACTGGGCCAGGCGGCGCGGGCGCGGCGCGTCTCTGCTCTTCGTGTTTCAAATCATGCTGCATAAACGTCCGTAACTCCTCGATGCCTTCACTTACAATTTTCAAACTCTGACACCGCCAAGCGACTACTGACCTCAGTACGTGATATCAATTTCAGCTCGATACCATCTTACTGTCCCAGGCAAAAACGCACTCAAAGACGCAAATGCAAACCGAAAAGAAAAACCGATTACACAAACTCACGCAAAAGCTACTTCTTCGTCACATGTAATTACAAATTAACCACTTTCCGATACTCTCCTTTCATTCTACTGTGGAAACTAGTATTTTTTTACGTCGCCACACGGTCCTATATCAAAGCAAACTACGCTCACTGGGCCAGGCGGCGCGGCGCGGCGCGTCTCTGCTCTTCGTGTTTCAAATCATGCTGCATAAACGTCCGTAACTCCTCGATGCCTTCACTTACAATTTTCAAACTCTGACACCGCCAAGCGACTACTGACCTCAGTACGTGATATCAATTTCAGCTCGATACCATCTTACTGTCCCAGGCAAAAACGCACTCAAAGACGCAAATGCAAACCGAAAAGAAAAACCGATTACACAAACTCACGCAAAAGCTACTTCTTCGTCACATGTAATTACAAATTAACCACTTTCCGATACTCTCCTTTCATTCTACTGTGGAAACTAGTATTTTTTTACGTCGCCACACGGTCCTATATCAAAGCAAACTACGCTCACTGGGCCAGGCGCGCGGCGCGGCGCGGCGCGTCTCTGCTCTTCGTGTTTCAAATCATGCTGCATAAACGTCCGTAACTCCTCGATGCCTTCACTTACAATTTTCAAACTCTGACACCGCCAAGCGACTACTGACCTCAGTACGTGATATCAATTTCAGCTCGATACCATCTTACTGTCCCAGGCAAAAACGCACTCAAAGACGCAAATGCAAACCGAAAAGAAAAACCGATTACACAAACTCACGCAAAAGCTACTTCTTCGTCACATGTAATTACAAATTAACCACTTTCCGATACTCTCCTTTCATTCTACTGTGGAAACTAGTATTTTTTTACGTCGCCACACGGTCCTATATCAAAGCAAACTACGCTCACTGGGCCAGGGGCGGCGCGGCGCGGCGCGTCTCTGCTCTTCGTGTTTCAAATCATGCTGCATAAACGTCCGTAACTCCTCGATGCCTTCACTTACAATTTTCAAACTCTGACACCGCCAAGCGACTACTGACCTCAGTACGTGATATCAATTTCAGCTCGATACCATCTTACTGTCCCAGGCAAAAACGCACTCAAAGACGCAAATGCAAACCGAAAAGAAAAACCGATTACACAAACTCACGCAAAAGCTACTTCTTCGTCACATGTAATTACAAATTAACCACTTTCCGATACTCTCCTTTCATTCTACTGTGGAAACTAGTATTTTTTTACGTCGCCACACGGTCCTATATCAAAGCAAACTACGCTCACTGGGCCAGGGCGGGCGCGGCGCGGCGCGTCTCTGCTCTTCGTGTTTCAAATCATGCTGCATAAACGTCCGTAACTCCTCGATGCCTTCACTTACAATTTTCAAACTCTGACACCGCCAAGCGACTACTGACCTCAGTACGTGATATCAATTTCAGCTCGATACCATCTTACTGTCCCAGGCAAAAACGCACTCAAAGACGCAAATGCAAACCGAAAAGAAAAACCGATTACACAAACTCACGCAAAAGCTACTTCTTCGTCACATGTAATTACAAATTAACCACTTTCCGATACTCTCCTTTCATTCTACTGTGGAAACTAGTATTTTTTTACGTCGCCACACGGTCCTATATCAAAGCAAACTACGCTCACTGGGCCAGGCGGCGCGCGCGGCGCGGCGCGTCTCTGCTCTTCGTGTTTCAAATCATGCTGCATAAACGTCCGTAACTCCTCGATGCCTTCACTTACAATTTTCAAAACTCTGACACCGCCAAGCGACTACTGACCTCAGTACGTGATATCAATTTCAGCTCGATACCATCTTACTGTCCCAGGCAAAAACGCACTCAAAGACGCAAATGCAAACCGAAAAGAAAAACCGATTACACAAACTCACGCAAAAGCTACTTCTTCGTCACATGTAATTACAAATTAACCACTTTCCGATACTCTCCTTTCATTCTACTGTGGAAACTAGTATTTCTTTTTACGTCGCCACACGGTCCTATATCAAAGCAAACTACGCTCACTGGGCCAGGGCGGGCGCGGCGCGGCGCGTCTCTGCTCTTCGTGTTTCAAATCATGCTGCATAAACGTCCGTAACTCCTCGATGCCTTCACTTACAATTTTCAAACTCTGACACCGCCAAGCGACTACTGACCTCAGTACGTGATATCAATTTCAGCTCGATACCATCTTACTGTCCCAGGCAAAAACGCACTCAAAGACGCAAATGCAAACCGAAAAGAAAAACCGATTACACAAACTCACGCAAAAGCTACTTCTTCGTCACATGTAATTACAAATTAACCACTTTCCGATACTCTCCTTTCATTCTACTGTGGAAACTAGTATCTTTTTTACGTCGCCACACGGTCCTATATCAAAGCACAACTACGCTCACTGGGCCAGGCGGCGCGGCGCGGCGCGTCTCTGCTCTTCGTGTTTCAAATCATGCTGCATAAACGTCCGTAACTCCTCGATGCCTTCACTTACAATTTTCAAACTCTGACACCGCCAAGCGACTACTGACCTCAGTACGTGATATCAATTTCAGCTCGATACCATCTTACTGTCCCAGGCAAAAACGCACTCAAAGACGCAAATGCAAACCGAAAAGAAAAACCCGATTACACAAACTCACGCAAAAGCTACTTCTTCGTCACATGTAATTACAAATTAACCACTTTCCGATACTCTCCTTTCATTCTACTGTGGAAACTAGTATTTTTTTACGTCGCCACACGGTCCTATATCAAAGCAAACTACGCTCACTGGGCCAGGCGGCGCGGCGCGGGCGCGTCTCTGCTCTTCGTGTTTCAAATCATGCTGCATAAACGTCCGTAACTCCTCGATGCCTTCACTTACAATTTTCAAACTCTGACACCGCCCAAGCGACTACTGACCTCAGTACGTGATATCAATTTCAGCTCGATACCATCTTACTGTCCCAGGCAAAAACGCACTCAAAGACGCAAATGCAAACCGAAAAGAAAAACCGATTACACAAACTCACGCAAAAGCTACTTCTTCGTCACATGTAATTACAAATTACACCACTTTCCGATACTCTCCTTTCATTCTACTGTGGGAAATCTTAGTATTTTTTTACGTCGCCACACGGTCCTAGTATCAAAGGGCAAACTACGCTCACTGGGCCAGGCGCGGGGCGGCGCTCGGCGCGTCTCTGCTCTTCGTGTTTCAAATCATGCTGCATAAGTACGTCCGTAACTCCTGCGATGCCTTCACTTACAATTTTCAAACTCTGAACACCGCCAAGCGACTTACTGACCCTCACGTACGTGATAGTCAATTTCAGCTCGATACATCTTACTGTCCCAGGCAAAACCGACACTCAACAGACGCAAATGCAAAAACCCGAAAAGAAAACCGATTACACAAACTCCCACGCAAAAGCTACTTCTTCGTCAGCATGTAATTACAAATTATACCACTTCGCGGCGCGTCTCTGCTCTTCGTGTTTCAAATCATGCTGCATAAACGTCCGTAACTCCTCGATGCCTTCACTTACAATTTTCAAACTCTGACACCGCCAAGCGACTACTGACCTCAGTACGTGATATCAATTTCAGCTCGATACCATCTTACTGTCCCAGGCAAAAACGCACTCAAAGACGCAAATGCAAACCGAAAAGAAAAACCGATTACACAAACTCACGCAAAAGCTACTTCTTCGTCACATGTAATTACAAATTAACCACTTTCCGATACTCTCCTTTCATTCTACTGTGGAAACTAGTATTTTTTTACGTCGCCACACGGTCCTATATCAAAGCAAACTACGCTCACTGGGCCAGGCGGCGCGGCGCGGCGCGGCGCGTCTCTGCTCTTCGTGTTTCAAATCATGCTGCATAAACGTCCGTAACTCCTCGATGCCTTCACTTACAATTTTCAAACTCTGACACCGCCAAGCGACTACTGACCTCAGTACGTGATATCAATTTCAGCTCGATACCATCTTACTGTCCCAGGCAAAAACGCACTCAAAGACGCAAATGCAAACCGAAAAGAAAAACCGATTACACAAACTCACGCAAAAGCTACTTCTTCGTCACATGTAATTACAAATTAACCACTTTCCGATACTCTCCTTTCATTCTACTGTGGAAACTAGTATTTTTTTACGTCGCCACACGGTCCTATATCAAAGCAAACTACGCTCACTGGGCCAGGCGGCGCGGCGCGGCGCGGCGCGTCTCTGCTCTTCGTGTTTCAAATCATGCTGCATAAACGTCCGTAACTCCTCGATGCCTTCACTTACAATTTTCAAACTCTGACACCGCCAAGCGACTACTGACCTCAGTACGTGATATCAATTTCAGCTCGATACCATCTTACTGTCCCAGGCAAAAACGCACTCAAAGACGCAAATGCAAACCGAAAAGAAAAACCGATTACACAAACTCACGCAAAAGCTACTTCTTCGTCACATGTAATTACAAATTAACCACTTTCCGATACTCTCCTTTCATTCTACTGTGGAAACTAGTATTTTTTTACGTCGCCACACGGTCCTATATCAAAGCAAACTACGCTCACTGGGCCAGGCGGCGCGGCGCGGCGCGTCTCTGCTCTTCGTGTTTCAAATCATGCTGCATAAACGTCCGTAACTCCTCGATGCCTTCACTTACAATTTTCAAACTCTGACACCGCCAAGCGACTACTGACCTCAGTACGTGATATCAATTTCAGCTCGATACCATCTTACTGTCCCAGGCAAAAACGCACTCAAAGACGCAAATGCAAACCGAAAAGAAAAACCGATTACACAAACTCACGCAAAAGCTACTTCTTCGTCACATGTAATTACAAATTAACCACTTTCCGATACTCTCCTTTCATTCTACTGTGGAAACTAGTATTTTTTTACGTCGCCACACGGTCCTATATCAAAGCAAACTACGCTCACTGGGCCAGGCGGCGCGGCGCGGCGCGTCTCTGCTCTTCGTGTTTCAAATCATGCTGCATAAACGTCCGTAACTCCTCGATGCCTTCACTTACAATTTTCAAACTCTGACACCGCCAAGCGACTACTGACCTCAGTACGTGATATCAATTTCAGCTCGATACCATCTTACTGTCCCAGGCAAAAACGCACTCAAAGACGCAAATGCAAACCGAAAAGAAAAACCGATTACACAAACTCACGCAAAAGCTACTTCTTCGTCACATGTAATTACAAATTAACCACTTTCCGATACTCTCCTTTCATTCTACTGTGGAAACTAGTATTTTTTTACGTCGCCACACGGTCCTATATCAAAGCAAACTACGCTCACTGGGCCAGGCGGCGCGGCGCGGCGCGCGTCTCTGCTCTTCGTGTTTCAAATCATGCTGCATAAACGTCCGTAACTCCTCGATGCCTTCACTTACAATTTTCAAACTCTGACACCGCCAAGCGACTACTGACCTCAGTACGTGATATCAATTTCAGCTCGATACCATCTTACTGTCCCAGGCAAAAACGCACTCAAAGACGCAAATGCAAACCGAAAAGAAAAACCGATTACACAAACTCACGCAAAAGCTACTTCTTCGTCACATGTAATTACAAATTAACCACTTTCCGATACTCTCCTTTCATTCTACTGTGGAAACTAGTATTTTTTTACGTCGCCACACGGTCCTATATCAAAGCAAACTACGCTCACTGGGCCAGGCGGCGCGGCGCGGCGCGGCGCGTCTCTGCTCTTCGTGTTTCAAATCATGCTGCATAAACGTCCGTAACTCCTCGATGCCTTCACTTACAATTTTCAAACTCTGACACCGCCAAGCGACTACTGACCTCAGTACGTGATATCAATTTCAGCTCGATACCATCTTACTGTCCCAGGCAAAAACGCACTCAAAGACGCAAATGCAAACCGAAAAGAAAAACCGATTACACAAACTCACGCAAAAGCTACTTCTTCGTCACATGTAATTACAAATTAACCACTTTCCGATACTCTCCTTTCATTCTACTGTGGAAACTAGTATTTTTTTACGTCGCCACACGGTCCTATATCAAAGCAAACTACGCTCACTGGGCCAGGCGGCGCGGCGCGGCGCGGCGCGTCTCTGCTCTTCGTGTTTCAAATCATGCTGCATAAACGTCCGTAACTCCTCGATGCCTTCACTTACAATTTTCAAACTCTGACACCGCCAAGCGACTACTGACCTCAGTACGTGATATCAATTTCAGCTCGATACCATCTTACTGTCCCAGGCAAAAACGCACTCAAAGACGCAAATGCAAACCGAAAAGAAAAACCGATTACACAAACTCACGCAAAAGCTACTTCTTCGTCACATGTAATTACAAATTAACCACTTTCCGATACTCTCCTTTCATTCTACTGTGGAAACTAGTATTTTTTTACGTCGCCACACGGTCCTATATCAAAGCAAACTACGCTCACTGGGCCAGGCGGCGCGGCGCGGCGCGTCTCTGCTCTTCGTGTTTCAAATCATGCTGCATAAACGTCCGTAACTCCTCGATGCCTTCACTTACAATTTTCAAACTCTGACACCGCCAAGCGACTACTGACCTCAGTACGTGATATCAATTTCAGCTCGATACCATCTTACTGTCCCAGGCAAAAACGCACTCAAAGACGCAAATGCAAACCGAAAAGAAAAACCGATTACACAAACTCACGCAAAAGCTACTTCTTCGTCACATGTAATTACAAATTAACCACTTTCCGATACTCTCCTTTCATTCTACTGTGGAAACTAGTATTTTTTTACGTCGCCACACGGTCCTATATCAAAGCAAACTACGCTCACTGGGCCAGGCGGCGCGGCGCGGCGCGGCGCGTCTCTGCTCTTCGTGTTTCAAATCATGCTGCATAAACGTCCGTAACTCCTCGATGCCTTCACTTACAATTTTCAAACTCTGACACCGCCAAGCGACTACTGACCTCAGTACGTGATATCAATTTCAGCTCGATACCATCTTACTGTCCCAGGCAAAAACGCACTCAAAGACGCAAATGCAAACCGAAAAGAAAAACCGATTACACAAACTCACGCAAAAGCTACTTCTTCGTCACATGTAATTACAAATTAACCACTTTCCGATACTCTCCTTTCATTCTACTGTGGAAACTAGTATTTTTTTACGTCGCCACACGGTCCTATATCAAAGCAAACTACGCTCACTGGGCCAGGCGGCGCGGCGCGGCGCGGCGCGTCTCTGCTCTTCGTGTTTCAAATCATGCTGCATAAACGTCCGTAACTCCTCGATGCCTTCACTTACAATTTTCAAACTCTGACACCGCCAAGCGACTACTGACCTCAGTACGTGATATCAATTTCAGCTCGATACCATCTTACTGTCCCAGGCAAAAACGCACTCAAAGACGCAAATGCAAACCGAAAAGAAAAACCGATTACACAAACTCACGCAAAAGCTACTTCTTCGTCACATGTAATTACAAATTAACCACTTTCCGATACTCTCCTTTCATTCTACTGTGGAAACTAGTATTTTTTTACGTCGCCACACGGTCCTATATCAAAGCAAACTACGCTCACTGGGCCAGGCGGCGCGGCGCGGCGCGTCTCTGCTCTTCGTGTTTCAAATCATGCTGCATAAACGTCCGTAACTCCTCGATGCCTTCACTTACAATTTTCAAACTCTGACACCGCCAAGCGACTACTGACCTCAGTACGTGATATCAATTTCAGCTCGATACCATCTTACTGTCCCAGGCAAAAACGCACTCAAAGACGCAAATGCAAACCGAAAAGAAAAACCGATTACACAAACTCACGCAAAAGCTACTTCTTCGTCACATGTAATTACAAATTAACCACTTTCCGATACTCTCCTTTCATTCTACTGTGGAAACTAGTATTTTTTTACGTCGCCACACGGTCCTATATCAAAGCAAACTACGCTCACTGGGCCAGGCGGCGCGGCGCGGCGCGTCTCTGCTCTTCGTGTTTCAAATCATGCTGCATAAACGTCCGTAACTCCTCGATGCCTTCACTTACAATTTTCAAACTCTGACACCGCCAAGCGACTACTGACCTCAGTACGTGATATCAATTTCAGCTCGATACCATCTTACTGTCCCAGGCAAAAACGCACTCAAAGACGCAAATGCAAACCGAAAAGAAAAACCGATTACACAAACTCACGCAAAAGCTACTTCTTCGTCACATGTAATTACAAATTAACCACTTTCCGATACTCTCCTTTCATTCTACTGTGGAAACTAGTATTTTTTTACGTCGCCACACGGTCCTATATCAAAGCAAACTACGCTCACTGGGCCAGGCGGCGCGGCGCGGCGCGTCTCTGCTCTTCGTGTTTCAAATCATGCTGCATAAACGTCCGTAACTCCTCGATGCCTTCACTTACAATTTTCAAACTCTGACACCGCCAAGCGACTACTGACCTCAGTACGTGATATCAATTTCAGCTCGATACCATCTTACTGTCCCAGGCAAAAACGCACTCAAAGACGCAAATGCAAACCGAAAAGAAAAACCGATTACACAAACTCACGCAAAAGCTACTTCTTCGTCACATGTAATTACAAATTAACCACTTTCCGATACTCTCCTTTCATTCTACTGTGGAAACTAGTATTTTTTTACGTCGCCACACGGTCCTATATCAAAGCAAACTACGCTCACTGGGCCAGGCGGCGCGGCGCGGCGCGGCGCGTCTCTGCTCTTCGTGTTTCAAATCATGCTGCATAAACGTCCGTAACTCCTCGATGCCTTCACTTACAATTTTCAAACTCTGACACCGCCAAGCGACTACTGACCTCAGTACGTGATATCAATTTCAGCTCGATACCATCTTACTGTCCCAGGCAAAAACGCACTCAAAGACGCAAATGCAAACCGAAAAGAAAAACCGATTACACAAACTCACGCAAAAGCTACTTCTTCGTCACATGTAATTACAAATTAACCACTTTCCGATACTCTCCTTTCATTCTACTGTGGAAACTAGTATTTTTTTACGTCGCCACACGGTCCTATATCAAAGCAAACTACGCTCACTGGGCCAGGCGGCGCGGCGCGGCGCGGCGCGTCTCTGCTCTTCGTGTTTCAAATCATGCTGCATAAACGTCCGTAACTCCTCGATGCCTTCACTTACAATTTTCAAACTCTGACACCGCCAAGCGACTACTGACCTCAGTACGTGATATCAATTTCAGCTCGATACCATCTTACTGTCCCAGGCAAAAACGCACTCAAAGACGCAAATGCAAACCGAAAAGAAAAACCGATTACACAAACTCACGCAAAAGCTACTTCTTCGTCACATGTAATTACAAATTAACCACTTTCCGATACTCTCCTTTCATTCTACTGTGGAAACTAGTATTTTTTTACGTCGCCACACGGTCCTATATCAAAGCAAACTACGCTCACTGGGCCAGGCGGCGCGGCGCGGCGCGTCTCTGCTCTTCGTGTTTCAAATCATGCTGCATAAACGTCCGTAACTCCTCGATGCCTTCACTTACAATTTTCAAACTCTGACACCGCCAAGCGACTACTGACCTCAGTACGTGATATCAATTTCAGCTCGATACCATCTTACTGTCCCAGGCAAAAACGCACTCAAAGACGCAAATGCAAACCGAAAAGAAAAACCGATTACACAAACTCACGCAAAAGCTACTTCTTCGTCACATGTAATTACAAATTAACCACTTTCCGATACTCTCCTTTCATTCTACTGTGGAAACTAGTATTTTTTTACGTCGCCACACGGTCCTATATCAAAGCAAACTACGCTCACTGGGCCAGGCGGCGCGGCGCGGCGCGTCTCTGCTCTTCGTGTTTCAAATCATGCTGCATAAACGTCCGTAACTCCTCGATGCCTTCACTTACAATTTTCAAACTCTGACACCGCCAAGCGACTACTGACCTCAGTACGTGATATCAATTTCAGCTCGATACCATCTTACTGTCCCAGGCAAAAACGCACTCAAAGACGCAAATGCAAACCGAAAAGAAAAACCGATTACACAAACTCACGCAAAAGCTACTTCTTCGTCACATGTAATTACAAATTAACCACTTTCCGATACTCTCCTTTCATTCTACTGTGGAAACTAGTATTTTTTTACGTCGCCACACGGTCCTATATCAAAGCAAACTACGCTCACTGGGCCAGGCGGCGCGGCGCGGCGCGTCTCTGCTCTTCGTGTTTCAAATCATGCTGCATAAACGTCCGTAACTCCTCGATGCCTTCACTTACAATTTTCAAACTCTGACACCGCCAAGCGACTACTGACCTCAGTACGTGATATCAATTTCAGCTCGATACCATCTTACTGTCCCAGGCAAAAACGCACTCAAAGACGCAAATGCAAACCGAAAAGAAAAACCGATTACACAAACTCACGCAAAAGCTACTTCTTCGTCACATGTAATTACAAATTAACCACTTTCCGATACTCTCCTTTCATTCTACTGTGGAAACTAGTATTTTTTTACGTCGCCACACGGTCCTATATCAAAGCAAACTACGCTCACTGGGCCAGGCGGCGCGGCGCGGCGCGTCTCTGCTCTTCGTGTTTCAAATCATGCTGCATAAACGTCCGTAACTCCTCGATGCCTTCACTTACAATTTTCAAACTCTGACACCGCCAAGCGACTACTGACCTCAGTACGTGATATCAATTTCAGCTCGATACCATCTTACTGTCCCAGGCAAAAACGCACTCAAAGACGCAAATGCAAACCGAAAAGAAAAACCGATTACACAAACTCACGCAAAAGCTACTTCTTCGTCACATGTAATTACAAATTAACCACTTTCCGATACTCTCCTTTCATTCTACTGTGGAAACTAGTATTTTTTTACGTCGCCACACGGTCCTATATCAAAGCAAACTACGCTCACTGGGCCAGGCGGCGCGGCGCGGCGCGTCTCTGCTCTTCGTGTTTCAAATCATGCTGCATAAACGTCCGTAACTCCTCGATGCCTTCACTTACAATTTTCAAACTCTGACACCGCCAAGCGACTACTGACCTCAGTACGTGATATCAATTTCAGCTCGATACCATCTTACTGTCCCAGGCAAAAACGCACTCAAAGACGCAAATGCAAACCGAAAAGAAAAACCGATTACACAAACTCACGCAAAAGCTACTTCTTCGTCACATGTAATTACAAATTAACCACTTTCCGATACTCTCCTTTCATTCTACTGTGGAAACTAGTATTTTTTTACGTCGCCACACGGTCCTATATCAAAGCAAACTACGCTCACTGGGCCAGGCGGCGCGGCGCGGCGCGGCGCATCTCTGCTCTTCGTGTTTCAAATCATGCTGCATAAACGTCCGTAACTCCTCGATGCCTTCACTTACAATTTTCAAACTCTGACACCGCCAAGCGACTACTGACCTCAGTACGTGATATCAATTTCAGCTCGATACCATCTTACTGTCCCAGGCAAAAACGCACTCAAAGACGCAAATGCAAACCGAAAAGAAAAACCGATTACACAAACTCACGCAAAAGCTACTTCTTCGTCACATGTAATTACAAATTAACCACTTTCCGATACTCTCCTTTCATTCTACTGTGGAAACTAGTATTTTTTTACGTCGCCACACGGTCCTATATCAAAGCAAACTACGCTCACTGGGCCAGGCGGCGCGGCGCGGCGCGGCGCGTCTCTGCTCTTCGTGTTTCAAATCATGCTGCATAAACGTCCGTAACTCCTCGATGCCTTCACTTACAATTTTCAAACTCTGACACCGCCAAGCGACTACTGACCTCAGTACGTGATATCAATTTCAGCTCGATACCATCTTACTGTCCCAGGCAAAAACGCACTCAAAGACGCAAATGCAAACCGAAAAGAAAAACCGATTACACAAACTCACGCAAAAGCTACTTCTTCGTCACATGTAATTACAAATTAACCACTTTCCGATACTCTCCTTTCATTCTACTGTGGAAACTAGTATTTTTTTACGTCGCCACACGGTCCTATATCAAAGCAAACTACGCTCACTGGGCCAGGCGGCGCGGCGCGGCGCGTCTCTGCTCTTCGTGTTTCAAATCATGCTGCATAAACGTCCGTAACTCCTCGATGCCTTCACTTACAATTTTCAAACTCTGACACCGCCAAGCGACTACTGACCTCAGTACGTGATATCAATTTCAGCTCGATACCATCTTACTGTCCCAGGCAAAAACGCACTCAAAGACGCAAATGCAAACCGAAAAGAAAAACCGATTACACAAACTCACGCAAAAGCTACTTCTTCGTCACATGTAATTACAAATTAATCACTTTCCGATACTCTCCTTTCATTCTACTGTGGAAACTAGTATTTTTTTACGTCGCCACACGGTCCTATATCAAAGCAAACTACGCTCACTGGGCCAGGCGGCGCGGCGCGGCGCGTCTCTGCTCTTCGTGTTTCAAATCATGCTGCATAAACGTCCGTAACTCCTCGATGCCTTCACTTACAATTTTCAAACTCTGACACCGCCAAGCGACTACTGACCTCAGTACGTGATATCAATTTCAGCTCGATACCATCTTACTGTCCCAGGCAAAAACGCACTCAAAGACGCAAATGCAAACCGAAAAGAAAAACCGATTACACAAACTCACGCAAAAGCTACTTCTTCGTCACATGTAATTACAAATTAACCACTTTCCGATACTCTCCTTTCATTCTACTGTGGAAACTAGTATTTTTTTACGTCGCCACACGGTCCTATATCAAAGCAAACTACGCTCACTGGGCCAGGCGGCGCGGCGCGGCGCGTCTCTGCTCTTCGTGTTTCAAATCATGCTGCATAAACGTCCGTAACTCCTCGATGCCTTCACTTACAAT
Organism: Schistocerca piceifrons; assembly: GCF_021461385.2. Lineage (NCBI taxonomy): Eukaryota > Metazoa > Arthropoda > Insecta > Orthoptera > Acrididae > Schistocerca > Schistocerca piceifrons. The sequence goes on from NW_025727773.1 coordinate 60,372, forward strand.
TTTCAAACTCTGACACCGCCAAGCGACTACTGACCTCAGTACGTGATATCAATTTCAGCTCGATACCATCTTACTGTCCCAGGCAAAAACGCACTCAAAGACGCAAATGCAAACCGAAAAGAAAAACCGATTACACAAACTCACGCAAAAGCTACTTCTTCGTCACATGTAATTACAAATTAACCACTTTCCGATACTCTCCTTTCATTCTACTGTGGAAACTAGTATTTTTTTACGTCGCCACACGGTCCTATATCAAAGCAAACTACGCTCACTGGGCCAGGCGGCGCGGCGCGGCGCGTCTCTGCTCTTCATGTTTCAAATCATGCTGCATAAACGTCCGTAACTCCTCGATGCCTTCACTTACAATTTTCAAACTCTGACACCGCCAAGCGACTACTGACCTCAGTACGTGATATCAATTTCAGCTCGATACCATCTTACTGTCCCAGGCAAAAACGCACTCAAAGACGCAAATGCAAACCGAAAAGAAAAACCGATTACACAAACTCACGCAAAAGCTACTTCTTCGTCACATGTAATTACAAATTAACCACTTTCCGATACTCTCCTTTCATTCTACTGTGGAAACTAGTATTTTTTTACGTCGCCACACGGTCCTATATCAAAGCAAACTACGCTCACTGGGCCAGGCGGCGCGGCGCGGCGCGGCGCGTCTCTGCTCTTCGTGTTTCAAATCATGCTGCATAAACGTCCGTAACTCCTCGATGCCTTCACTTACAATTTTCAAACTCTGACACCGCCAAGCGACTACTGACCTCAGTACGTGATATCAATTTCAGCTCGATACCATCTTACTGTCCCAGGCAAAAACGCACTCAAAGACGCAAATGCAAACCGAAAAGAAAAACCGATTACACAAACTCACGCAAAAGCTACTTCTTCGTCACATGTAATTACAAATTAACCACTTTCCGATACTCTCCTTTCATTCTACTGTGGAAACTAGTATTTTTTTACGTCGCCACACGGTCCTATATCAAAGCAAACTACGCTCACTGGGCCAGGCGGCGCGGCGCGGCGCGTCTCTGCTCTTCGTGTTTCAAATCATGCTGCATAAACGTCCGTAACTCCTCGATGCCTTCACTTACAATTTTCAAACTCTGACACCGCCAAGCGACTACTGACCTCAGTACGTGATATCAATTTCAGCTCGATACCATCTTACTGTCCCAGGCAAAAACGCACTCAAAGACGCAAATGCAAACCGAAAAGAAAAACCGATTACACAAACTCACGCAAAAGCTACTTCTTCGTCACATGTAATTACAAATTAACCACTTTCCGATACTCTCCTTTCATTCTACTGTGGAAACTAGTATTTTTTTACGTCGCCACACGGTCCTATATCAAAGCAAACTACGCTCACTGGGCCAGGCGGCGCGGCGCGGCGCGTCTCTGCTCTTCGTGTTTCAAATCATGCTGCATAAACGTCCGTAACTCCTCGATGCCTTCACTTACAATTTTCAAACTCTGACACCGCCAAGCGACTACTGACCTCAGTACGTGATATCAATTTCAGCTCGATACCATCTTACTGTCCCAGGCAAAAACGCACTCAAAGACGCAAATGCAAACCGAAAAGAAAAACCGATTACACAAACTCACGCAAAAGCTACTTCTTCGTCACATGTAATTACAAATTAACCACTTTCCGATACTCTCCTTTCATTCTACTGTGGAAACTAGTATTTTTTTACGTCGCCACACGGTCCTATATCAAAGCAAACTACGCTCACTGGGCCAGGCGGCGCGGCGCGGCGCGTCTCTGCTCTTCGTGTTTCAAATCATGCTGCATAAACGTCCGTAACTCCTCGATGCCTTCACTTACAATTTTCAAACTCTGACACCGCCAAGCGACTACTGACCTCAGTACGTGATATCAATTTCAGCTCGATACCATCTTACTGTCCCAGGCAAAAACGCACTCAAAGACGCAAATGCAAACCGAAAAGAAAAACCGATTACACAAACTCACGCAAAAGCTACTTCTTCGTCACATGTAATTACAAATTAACCACTTTCCGATACTCTCCTTTCATTCTACTGTGGAAACTAGTATTTTTTTACGTCGCCACACGGTCCTATATCAAAGCAAACTACGCTCACTGGGCCAGGCGGCGCGGCGCGGCGCGTCTCTGCTCTTCGTGTTTCAAATCATGCTGCATAAACGTCCGTAACTCCTCGATGCCTTCACTTACAATTTTCAAACTCTGACACCGCCAAGCGACTACTGACCTCAGTACGTGATATCAATTTCAGCTCGATACCATCTTACTGTCCCAGGCAAAAACGCACTCAAAGACGCAAATGCAAACCGAAAAGAAAAACCGATTACACAAACTCACGCAAAAGCTACTTCTTCGTCACATGTAATTACAAATTAACCACTTTCCGATACTCTCCTTTCATTCTACTGTGGAAACTAGTATTTTTTTACGTCGCCACACGGTCCTATATCAAAGCAAACTACGCTCACTGGGCCAGGCGGCGCGGCGCGGCGCGTCTCTGCTCTTCGTGTTTCAAATCATGCTGCATAAACGTCCGTAACTCCTCGATGCCTTCACTTACAATTTTCAAACTCTGACACCGCCAAGCGACTACTGACCTCAGTACGTGATATCAATTTCAGCTCGATACCATCTTACTGTCCCAGGCAAAAACGCACTCAAAGACGCAAATGCAAACCGAAAAGAAAAACCGATTACACAAACTCACGCAAAAGCTACTTCTTCGTCACATGTAATTACAAATTAACCACTTTCCGATACTCTCCTTTCATTCTACTGTGGAAACTAGTATTTTTTTACGTCGCCACACGGTCCTATATCAAAGCAAACTACGCTCACTGGGCCAGGCGGCGCGGCGCGGCGCGGCGCGTCTCTGCTCTTCGTGTTTCAAATCATGCTGCATAAACGTCCGTAACTCCTCGATGCCTTCACTTACAATTTTCAAACTCTGACACCGCCAAGCGACTACTGACCTCAGTACGTGATATCAATTTCAGCTCGATACCATCTTACTGTCCCAGGCAAAAACGCACTCAAAGACGCAAATGCAAACCGAAAAGAAAAACCGATTACACAAACTCACGCAAAAGCTACTTCTTCGTCACATGTAATTACAAATTAACCACTTTCCGATACTCTCCTTTCATTCTACTGTGGAAACTAGTATTTTTTTACGTCGCCACACGGTCCTATATCAAAGCAAACTACGCTCACTGGGCCAGGCGGCGCGGCGCGGCGCGGCGCGTCTCTGCTCTTCGTGTTTCAAATCATGCTGCATAAACGTCCGTAACTCCTCGATGCCTTCACTTACAATTTTCAAACTCTGACACCGCCAAGCGACTACTGACCTCAGTACGTGATATCAATTTCAGCTCGATACCATCTTACTGTCCCAGGCAAAAACGCACTCAAAGACGCAAATGCAAACCGAAAAGAAAAACCGATTACACAAACTCACGCAAAAGCTACTTCTTCGTCACATGTAATTACAAATTAACCACTTTCCGATACTCTCCTTTCATTCTACTGTGGAAACTAGTATTTTTTTACGTCGCCACACGGTCCTATATCAAAGCAAACTACGCTCACTGGGCCAGGCGGCGCGGCGCGGCGCGTCTCTGCTCTTCGTGTTTCAAATCATGCTGCATAAACGTCCGTAACTCCTCGATGCCTTCACTTACAATTTTCAAACTCTGACACCGCCAAGCGACTACTGACCTCAGTACGTGATATCAATTTCAGCTCGATACCATCTTACTGTCCCAGGCAAAAACGCACTCAAAGACGCAAATGCAAACCGAAAAGAAAAACCGATTACACAAACTCACGCAAAAGCTACTTCTTCGTCACATGTAATTACAAATTAACCACTTTCCGATACTCTCCTTTCATTCTACTGTGGAAACTAGTATTTTTTTACGTCGCCACACGGTCCTATATCAAAGCAAACTATGCTCACTGGGCCAGGCGGCGCGGCGCGGCGCGTCTCTGCTCTTCGTGTTTCAAATCATGCTGCATAAACGTCCGTAACTCCTCGATGCCTTCACTTACAATTTTCAAACTCTGACACCGCCAAGCGACTACTGACCTCAGTACGTGATATCAATTTCAGCTCGATACCATCTTACTGTCCCAGGCAAAAACGCACTCAAAGACGCAAATGCAAACCGAAAAGAAAAACCGATTACACAAACTCACGCAAAAGCTACTTCTTCGTCACATGTAATCACAAATTAACCACTTTCCGATACTCTCCTTTCATTCTACTGTGGAAACTAGTATTTTTTTACGTCGCCACACGGTCCTATATCAAAGCAAACTACGCTCACTGGGCCAGGCGGCGCGGCGCGGCGCGTCTCTGCTCTTCGTGTTTCAAATCATGCTGCATAAACGTCCGTAACTCCTCGATGCCTTCACTTACAATTTTCAAACTCTGACACCGCCAAGCGACTACTGACCTCAGTACGTGATATCAATTTCAGCTCGATACCATCTTACTGTCCCAGGCAAAAACGCACTCAAAGACGCAAATGCAAACCGAAAAGAAAAACCGATTACACAAACTCACGCAAAAGCTACTTCTTCGTCACATGTAATTACAAATTAACCACTTTCCGATACTCTCCTTTCATTCTACTGTGGAAACTAGTATTTTTTTACGTCGCCACACGGTCCTATATCAAAGCAAACTACGCTCACTGGGCCAGGCGGCGCGGCGCGGCGCGGCGCGTCTCTGCTCTTCGTGTTTCAAATCATGCTGCATAAACGTCCGTAACTCCTCGATGCCTTCACTTACAATTTTCAAACTCTGACACCGCCAAGCGACTACTGACCTCAGTACGTGATATCAATTTCAGCTCGATACCATCTTACTGTCCCAGGCAAAAACGCACTCAAAGACGCAAATGCAAACCGAAAAGAAAAACCGATTACACAAACTCACGCAAAAGCTACTTCTTCGTCACATGTAATTACAAATTAACCACTTTCCGATACTCTCCTTTCATTCTACTGTGGAAACTAGTATTTTTTTACGTCGCCACACGGTCCTATATCAAAGCAAACTACGCTCACTGGGCCAGGCGGCGCGGCGCGGCGCGGCGCGTCTCTGCTCTTCGTGTTTCAAATCATGCTGCATAAACGTCCGTAACTCCTCGATGCCTTCACTTACAATTTTCAAACTCTGACACCGCCAAGCGACTACTGACCTCAGTACGTGATATCAATTTCAGCTCGATACCATCTTACTGTCCCAGGCAAAAACGCACTCAAAGACGCAAATGCAAACCGAAAAGAAAAACCGATTACACAAACTCACGCAAAAGCTACTTCTTCGTCACATGTAATTACAAATTAACCACTTTCCGATACTCTCCTTTCATTCTACTGTGGAAACTAGTATTTTTTTACGTCGCCACACGGTCCTATATCAAAGCAAACTACGCTCACTGGGCCAGGCGGCGCGGCGCGGCGCGTCTCTGCTCTTCGTGTTTCAAATCATGCTGCATAAACGTCCGTAACTCCTCGATGCCTTCACTTACAATTTTCAAACTCTGACACCGCCAAGCGACTACTGACCTCAGTACGTGATATCAATTTCAGCTCGATACCATCTTACTGTCCCAGGCAAAAACGCACTCAAAGACGCAAATGCAAACCGAAAAGAAAAACCGATTACACAAACTCACGCAAAAGCTACTTCTTCGTCACATGTAATTACAAATTAACCACTTTCCGATACTCTCCTTTCATTCTACTGTGGAAACTAGTATTTTTTTACGTCGCCACACGGTCCTATATCAAAGCAAACTACGCTCACTGGGCCAGGCGGCGCGGCGCGGCGCGGCGCGTCTCTGCTCTTCGTGTTTCAAATCATGCTGCATAAACGTCCGTAACTCCTCGATGCCTTCACTTACAATTTTCAAACTCTGACACCGCCAAGCGACTACTGACCTCAGTACGTGATATCAATTTCAGCTCGATACCATCTTACTGTCCCAGGCAAAAACGCACTCAAAGACGCAAATGCAAACCGAAAAGAAAAACCGATTACACAAACTCACGCAAAAGCTACTTCTTCGTCACATGTAATTACAAATTAACCACTTTCCGATACTCTCCTTTCATTCTACTGTGGAAACTAGTATTTTTTTACGTCGCCACACGGTCCTATATCAAAGCAAACTACGCTCACTGGGCCAGGCGGCGCGGCGCGGCGCGTCTCTGCTCTTCGTGTTTCAAATCATGCTGCATAAACGTCCGTAACTCCTCGATGCCTTCACTTACAATTTTCAAACTCTGACACCGCCAAGCGACTACTGACCTCAGTACGTGATATCAATTTCAGCTCGATACCATCTTACTGTCCCAGGCAAAAACGCACTCAAAGACGCAAATGCAAACCGAAAAGAAAAACCGATTACACAAACTCACGCAAAAGCTACTTCTTCGTCACATGTAATTACAAATTAACCACTTTCCGATACTCTCCTTTCATTCTACTGTGGAAACTAGTATTTTTTTACGTCGCCACACGGTCCTATATCAAAGCAAACTACGCTCACTGGGCCAGGCGGCGCGGCGCGGCGCGGCGCGTCTCTGCTCTTCGTGTTTCAAATCATGCTGCATAAACGTCCGTAACTCCTCGATGCCTTCACTTACAATTTTCAAACTCTGACACCGCCAAGCGACTACTGACCTCAGTACGTGATATCAATTTCAGCTCGATACCATCTTACTGTCCCAGGCAAAAACGCACTCAAAGACGCAAATGCAAACCGAAAAGAAAAACCGATTACACAAACTCACGCAAAAGCTACTTCTTCGTCACATGTAATTACAAATTAACCACTTTCCGATACTCTCCTTTCATTCTACTGTGGAAACTAGTATTTTTTTACGTCGCCACACGGTCCTATATCAAAGCAAACTACGCTCACTGGGCCAGGCGGCGCGGCGCGGCGCGGCGCGTCTCTGCTCTTCGTGTTTCAAATCATGCTGCATAAACGTCCGTAACTCCTCGATGCCTTCACTTACAATTTTCAAACTCTGACACCGCCAAGCGACTACTGACCTCAGTACGTGATATCAATTTCAGCTCGATACCATCTTACTGTCCCAGGCAAAAACGCACTCAAAGACGCAAATGCAAACCGAAAAGAAAAACCGATTACACAAACTCACGCAAAAGCTACTTCTTCGTCACATGTAATTACAAATTAACCACTTTCCGATACTCTCCTTTCATTCTACTGTGGAAACTAGTATTTTTTTACGTCGCCACACGGTCCTATATCAAAGCAAACTACGCTCACTGGGCCAGGCGGCGCGGCGCGGCGCGGCGCGTCTCTGCTCTTCGTGTTTCAAATCATGCTGCATAAACGTCCGTAACTCCTCGATGCCTTCACTTACAATTTTCAAACTCTGACACCGCCAAGCGACTACTGACCTCAGTACGTGATATCAATTTCAGCTCGATACCATCTTACTGTCCCAGGCAAAAACGCACTCAAAGACGCAAATGCAAACCGAAAAGAAAAACCGATTACACAAACTCACGCAAAAGCTACTTCTTCGTCACATGTAATTACAAATTAACCACTTTCCGATACTCTCCTTTCATTCTACTGTGGAAACTAGTATTTTTTTACGTCGCCACACGGTCCTATATCAAAGCAAACTACGCTCACTGGGCCAGGCGGCGCGGCGCGGCGCGGCGCGTCTCTGCTCTTCGTGTTTCAAATCATGCTGCATAAACGTCCGTAACTCCTCGATGCCTTCACTTACAATTTTCAAACTCTGACACCGCCAAGCGACTACTGACCTCAGTACGTGATATCAATTTCAGCTCGATACCATCTTACTGTCCCAGGCAAAAACGCACTCAAAGACGCAAATGCAAACCGAAAAGAAAAACCGATTACACAAACTCACGCAAAAGCTACTTCTTCGTCACATGTAATTACAAATTAACCACTTTCCGATACTCTCCTTTCATTCTACTGTGGAAACTAGTATTTTTTTACGTCGCCACACGGTCCTATATCAAAGCAAACTACGCTCACTGGGCCAGGCGGCGCGGCGCGGCGCGGCGCGTCTCTGCTCTTCGTGTTTCAAATCATGCTGCATAAACGTCCGTAACTCCTCGATGCCTTCACTTACAATTTTCAAACTCTGACACCGCCAAGCGACTACTGACCTCAGTACGTGATATCAATTTCAGCTCGATACCATCTTACTGTCCCAGGCAAAAACGCACTCAAAGACGCAAATGCAAACCGAAAAGAAAAACCGATTACACAAACTCACGCAAAAGCTACTTCTTCGTCACATGTAATTACAAATTAACCACTTTCCGATACTCTCCTTTCATTCTACTGTGGAAACTAGTATTTTTTTACGTCGCCACACGGTCCTATATCAAAGCAAACTACGCTCACTGGGCCAGGCGGCGCGGCGCGGCGCGGCGCGTCTCTGCTCTTCGTGTTTCAAATCATGCTGCATAAACGTCCGTAACTCCTCGATGCCTTCACTTACAATTTTCAAACTCTGACACCGCCAAGCGACTACTGACCTCAGTACGTGATATCAATTTCAGCTCGATACCATCTTACTGTCCCAGGCAAAAACGCACTCAAAGACGCAAATGCAAACCGAAAAGAAAAACCGATTACACAAACTCACGCAAAAGCTACTTCTTCGTCACATGTAATTACAAATTAACCACTTTCCGATACTCTCCTTTCATTCTACTGTGGAAACTAGTATTTTTTTACGTCGCCACACGGTCCTATATCAAAGCAAACTACGCTCACTGGGCCAGGCGGCGCGGCGCGGCGCGTCTCTGCTCTTCGTGTTTCAAATCATGCTGCATAAACGTCCGTAACTCCTCGATGCCTTCACTTACAATTTTCAAACTCTGACACCGCCAAGCGACTACTGACCTCAGTACGTGATATCAATTTCAGCTCGATACCATCTTACTGTCCCAGGCAAAAACGCACTCAAAGACGCAAATGCAAACCGAAAAGAAAAACCGATTACACAAACTCACGCAAAAGCTACTTCTTCGTCACATGTAATTACAAATTAACCACTTTCCGATACTCTCCTTTCATTCTACTGTGGAAACTAGTATTTTTTTACGTCGCCACACGGTCCTATATCAAAGCAAACTACGCTCACTGGGCCAGGCGGCGCGGCGCGGCGCGTCTCTGCTCTTCGTGTTTCAAATCATGCTGCATAAACGTCCGTAACTCCTCGATGCCTTCACTTACAATTTTCAAACTCTGACACCGCCAAGCGACTACTGACCTCAGTACGTGATATCAATTTCAGCTCGATACCATCTTACTGTCCCAGGCAAAAACGCACTCAAAGACGCAAATGCAAACCGAAAAGAAAAACCGATTACACAAACTCACGCAAAAGCTACTTCTTCGTCACATGTAATTACAAATTAACCACTTTCCGATACTCTCCTTTCATTCTACTGTGGAAACTAGTATTTTTTTACGTCGCCACACGGTCCGATATCAAAGCAAACTACGCTCACTGGGCCAGGCGGCGCGGCGCGGCGCGGCGCGTCTCTGCTCTTCGTGTTTCAAATCATGCTGCATAAACGTCCGTAACTCCTCGATGCCTTCACTTACAATTTTCAAACTCTGACACCGCCAAGCGACTACTGACCTCAGTACGTGATATCAATTTCAGCTCGATACCATCTTACTGTCCCAGGCAAAAACGCACTCAAAGACGCAAATGCAAACCGAAAAGAAAAACCGATTACACAAACTCACGCAAAAGCTACTTCTTCGTCACATGTAATTACAAATTAACCACTTTCCGATACTCTCCTTTCATTCTACTGTGGAAACTAGTATTTTTTTACGTCGCCACACGGTCCTATATCAAAGCAAACTACGCTCACTGGGCCAGGCGGCGCGGCGCGGCGCGGCGCGTCTCTGCTCTTCGTGTTTCAAATCATGCTGCATAAACGTCCGTAACTCCTCGATGCCTTCACTTACAATTTTCAAACTCTGACACCGCCAAGCGACTACTGACCTCAGTACGTGATATCAATTTCAGCTCGATACCATCTTACTGTCCCAGGCAAAAACGCACTCAAAGACGCAAATGCAAACCGAAAAGAAAAACCGATTACACAAACTCACGCAAAAGCTACTTCTTCGTCACATGTAATTACAAATTAACCACTTTCCGATACTCTCCTTTCATTCTACTGTGGAAACTAGTATTTTTTTACGTCGCCACACGGTCCGATATCAAAGCAAACTACGCTCACTGGGCCAGGCGGCGCGGCGCGGCGCGGCGCGTCTCTGCTCTTCGTGTTTCAAATCATGCTGCATAAACGTCCGTAACTCCTCGATGCCTTCACTTACAATTTTCAAACTCTGACACCGCCAAGCGACTACTGACCTCAGTACGTGATATCAATTTCAGCTCGATACCATCTTACTGTCCCAGGCAAAAACGCACTCAAAGACGCAAATGCAAACCGAAAAGAAAAACCGATTACACAAACTCACGCAAAAGCTACTTCTTCGTCACATGTAATTACAAATTAACCACTTTCCGATACTCTCCTTTCATTCTACTGTGGAAACTAGTATTTTTTTACGTCGCCACACGGTCCTATATCAAAGCAAACTACGCTCACTGGGCCAGGCGGCGCGGCGCGGCGCGGCGCGTCTCTGCTCTTCGTGTTTCAAATCATGCTGCATAAACGTCCGTAACTCCTCGATGCCTTCACTTACAATTTTCAAACTCTGACACCGCCAAGCGACTACTGACCTCAGTACGTGATATCAATTTCAGCTCGATACCATCTTACTGTCCCAGGCAAAAACGCACTCAAAGACGCAAATGCAAACCGAAAAGAAAAACCGATTACACAAACTCACGCAAAAGCTACTTCTTCGTCACATGTAATTACAAATTAACCACTTTCCGATACTCTCCTTTCATTCTACTGTGGAAACTAGTATTTTTTTACGTCGCCACACGGTCCTATATCAAAGCAAACTACGCTCACTGGGCCAGGCGGCGCGGCGCGGCGCGTCTCTGCTCTTCGTGTTTCAAATCATGCTGCATAAACGTCCGTAACTCCTCGATGCCTTCACTTACAATTTTCAAACTCTGACACCGCCAAGCGACTACTGACCTCAGTACGTGATATCAATTTCAGCTCGATACCATCTTACTGTCCCAGGCAAAAACGCACTCAAAGACGCAAATGCAAACCGAAAAGAAAAACCGATTACACAAACTCACGCAAAAGCTACTTCTTCGTCACATGTAATTACAAATTAACCACTTTCCGATACTCTCCTTTCATTCTACTGTGGAAACTAGTATTTGTTTACGTCGCCACACGGTCCTATATCAAAGCAAACTACGCTCACTGGGCCAGGCGGCGCGGCGCGGCGCGTCTCTGCTCTTCGTGTTTCAAATCATGCTGCATAAACGTCCGTAACTCCTCGATGCCTTCACTTACAATTTTCAAACTCTGACACCGCCAAGCGACTACTGACCTCAGTACGTGATATCAATTTCAGCTCGATACCATCTTACTGTCCCAGGCAAAAACGCACTCAAAGACGCAAATGCAAACCGAAAAGAAAAACCGATTACACAAACTCACGCAAAAGCTACTTCTTCGTCACATGTAATTACAAATTAACCACTTTCCGATACTCTCCTTTCATTCTACTGTGGAAACTAGTATTTTTTTACGTCGCCACACGGTCCTATATCAAAGCAAACTACGCTCACTGGGCCAGGCGGCGCGGCGCGGCGCGGCGCGTCTCTGCTCTTCGTGTTTCAAATCATGCTGCATAAACGTCCGTAACTCCTCGATGCCTTCACTTACAATTTTCAAACTCTGACACCGCCAAGCGACTACTGACCTCAGTACGTGATATCAATTTCAGCTCGATACCATCTTACTGTCCCAGGCAAAAACGCACTCAAAGACGCAAATGCAAACCGAAAAGAAAAACCGATTACACAAACTCACGCAAAAGCTACTTCTTCGTCACATGTAATTACAAATTAACCACTTTCCGATACTCTCCTTTCATTCTACTGTGGAAACTAGTATTTTTTTACGTCGCCACACGGTCCTATATCAAAGCAAACTACGCTCACTGGGCCAGGCGGCGCGGCGCGGCGCGTCTCTGCTCTTCGTGTTTCAAATCATGCTGCATAAACGTCCGTAACTCCTCGATGCCTTCACTTACAATTTTCAAACTCTGACACCGCCAAGCGACTACTGACCTCAGTACGTGATATCAATTTCAGCTCGATACCATCTTACTGTCCCAGGCAAAAACGCACTCAAAGACGCAAATGCAAACCGAAAAGAAAAACCGATTACACAAACTCACGCAAAAGCTACTTCTTCGTCACATGTAATTACAAATTAACCACTTTCCGATACTCTCCTTTCATTCTACTGTGGAAACTAGTATTTTTTTACGTCGCCACACGGTCCTATATCAAAGCAAACTACGCTCACTGGGCCAGGCGGCGCGGCGCGGCGCGTCTCTGCTCTTCGTGTTTCAAATCATGCTGCATAAACGTCCGTAACTCCTCGATGCCTTCACTTACAATTTTCAAACTCTGACACCGCCAAGCGACTACTGACCTCAGTACGTGATATCAATTTCAGCTCGATACCATCTTACTGTCCCAGGCAAAAACGCACTCAAAGACGCAAATGCAAACCGAAAAGAAAAACCGATTACACAAACTCACGCAAAAGCTACTTCTTCGTCACATGTAATTACAAATTAACCACTTTCCGATACTCTCCTTTCATTCTACTGTGGAAACTAGTATTTTTTTACGTCGCCACACGGTCCTATATCAAAGCAAACTACGCTCACTGGGCCAGGCGGCGCGGCGCGGCGCGTCTCTGCTCTTCGTGTTTCAAATCATGCTGCATAAACGTCCGTAACTCCTCGATGCCTTCACTTACAATTTTCAAACTCTGACACCGCCAAGCGACTACTGACCTCAGTACGTGATATCAATTTCAGCTCGATACCATCTTACTGTCCCAGGCAAAAACGCACTCAAAGACGCAAATGCAAACCGAAAAGAAAAACCGATTACACAAACTCACGCAAAAGCTACTTCTTCGTCACATGTAATTACAAATTAACCACTTTCCGATACTCTCCTTTCATTCTACTGTGGAAACTAGTATTTTTTTACGTCGCCACACGGTCCTATATCAAAGCAAACTACGCTCACTGGGCCAGGCGGCGCGGCGCGGCGCGGCGCGTCTCTGCTCTTCGTGTTTCAAATCATGCTGCATAAACGTCCGTAACTCCTCGATGCCTTCACTTACAATTTTCAAACTCTGACACCGCCAAGCGACTACTGACCTCAGTACGTGATATCAATTTCAGCTCGATACCATCTTACTGTCCCAGGCAAAAACGCACTCAAAGACGCAAATGCAAACCGAAAAGAAAAACCGATTACACAAACTCACGCAAAAGCTACTTCTTCGTCACATGTAATTACAAATTAACCACTTTCCGATACTCTCCTTTCATTCTACTGTGGAAACTAGTATTTTTTTACGTCGCCACACGGTCCTATATCAAAGCAAACTACGCTCACTGGGCCAGGCGGCGCGGCGCGGCGCGTCTCTGCTCTTCGTGTTTCAAATCATGCTGCATAAACGTCCGTAACTCCTCGATGCCTTCACTTACAATTTTCAAACTCTGACACCGCCAAGCGACTACTGACCTCAGTACGTGATATCAATTTCAGCTCGATACCATCTTACTGTCCCAGGCAAAAACGCACTCAAAGACGCAAATGCAAACCGAAAAGAAAAACCGATTACACAAACTCACGCAAAAGCTACTTCTTCGTCACATGTAATTACAAATTAACCACTTTCCGATACTCTCCTTTCATTCTACTGTGGAAACTAGTATTTTTTTACGTCGCCACACGGTCCTATATCAAAGCAAACTACGCTCACTGGGCCAGGCGGCGCGGCGCGGCGCGTCTCTGCTCTTCGTGTTTCAAATCATGCTGCATAAACGTCCGTAACTCCTCGATGCCTTCACTTACAATTTTCAAACTCTGACACCGCCAAGCGACTACTGACCTCAGTACGTGATATCAATTTCAGCTCGATACCATCTTACTGTCCCAGGCAAAAACGCACTCAAAGACGCAAATGCAAACCGAAAAGAAAAACCGATTACACAAACTCACGCAAAAGCTACTTCTTCGTCACATGTAATTACAAATTAACCACTTTCCGATACTCTCCTTTCATTCTACTGTGGAAACTAGTATTTTTTTACGTCGCCACACGGTCCTATATCAAAGCAAACTACGCTCACTGGGCCAGGCGGCGCGGCGCGGCGCGGCGCGTCTCTGCTCTTCGTGTTTCAAATCATGCTGCATAAACGTCCGTAACTCCTCGATGCCTTCACTTACAATTTTCAAACTCTGACACCGCCAAGCGACTACTGACCTCAGTACGTGATATCAATTTCAGCTCGATACCATCTTACTGTCCCAGGCAAAAACGCACTCAAAGACGCAAATGCAAACCGAAAAGAAAAACCGATTACACAAACTCACGCAAAAGCTACTTCTTCGTCACATGTAATTACAAATTAACCACTTTCCGATACTCTCCTTTCATTCTACTGTGGAAACTAGTATTTTTTTACGTCGCCACACGGTCCTATATCAAAGCAAACTACGCTCACTGGGCCAGGCGGCGCGGCGCGGCGCGTCTCTGCTCTTCGTGTTTCAAATCATGCTGCATAAACGTCCGTAACTCCTCGATGCCTTCACTTACAATTTTCAAACTCTGACACCGCCAAGCGACTACTGACCTCAGTACGTGATATCAATTTCAGCTCGATACCATCTTACTGTCCCAGGCAAAAACGCACTCAAAGACGCAAATGCAAACCGAAAAGAAAAACCGATTACACAAACTCACGCAAAAGCTACTTCTTCGTCACATGTAATTACAAATTAACCACTTTCCGATACTCTCCTTTCATTCTACTGTGGAAACTAGTATTTTTTTACGTCGCCACACGGTCCTATATCAAAGCAAACTACGCTCACTGGGCCAGGCGGCGCGGCGCGGCGCGTCTCTGCTCTTCGTGTTTCAAATCATGCTGCATAAACGTCCGTAACTCCTCGATGCCTTCACTTACAATTTTCAAACTCTGACACCGCCAAGCGACTACTGACCTCAGTACGTGATATCAATTTCAGCTCGATACCATCTTACTGTCCCAGGCAAAAACGCACTCAAAGACGCAAATGCAAACCGAAAAGAAAAACCGATTACACAAACTCACGCAAAAGCTACTTCTTCGTCACATGTAATTACAAATTAACCACTTTCCGATACTCTCCTTTCATTCTACTGTGGAAACTAGTATTTTTTTACGTCGCCACACGGTCCTATATCAAAGCAAACTACGCTCACTGGGCCAGGCGGCGCGGCGCGGCGCGTCTCTGCTCTTCGTGTTTCAAATCATGCTGCATAAACGTCCGTAACTCCTCGATGCCTTCACTTACAATTTTCAAACTCTGACACCGCCAAGCGACTACTGACCTCAGTACGTGATATCAATTTCAGCTCGATACCATCTTACTGTCCCAGGCAAAAACGCACTCAAAGACGCAAATGCAAACCGAAAAGAAAAACCGATTACACAAACTCACGCAAAAGCTACTTCTTCGTCACATGTAATTACAAATTAACCACTTTCCGATACTCTCCTTTCATTCTACTGTGGAAACTAGTATTTTTTTACGTCGCCACACGGTCCTATATCAAAGCAAACTACGCTCACTGGGCCAGGCGGCGCGGCGCGGCGCGTCTCTGCTCTTCGTGTTTCAAATCATGCTGCATAAACGTCCGTAACTCCTCGATGCCTTCACTTACAATTTTCAAACTCTGACACCGCCAAGCGACTACTGACCTCAGTACGTGATATCAATTTCAGCTCGATACCATCTTACTGTCCCAGGCAAAAACGCACTCAAAGACGCAAATGCAAACCGAAAAGAAAAACCGATTACACAAACTCACGCAAAAGCTACTTCTTCGTCACATGTAATTACAAATTAACCACTTTCCGATACTCTCCTTTCATTCTACTGTGGAAACTAGTATTTTTTTACGTCGCCACACGGTCCTATATCAAAGCAAACTACGCTCACTGGGCCAGGCGGCGCGGCGCGGCGCGTCTCTGCTCTTCGTGTTTCAAATCATGCTGCATAAACGTCCGTAACTCCTCGATGCCTTCACTTACAATTTTCAAACTCTGACACCGCCAAGCGACTACTGACCTCAGTACGTGATATCAATTTCAGCTCGATACCATCTTACTGTCCCAGGCAAAAACGCACTCAAAGACGCAAATGCAAACCGAAAAGAAAAACCGATTACACAAACTCACGCAAAAGCTACTTCTTCGTCACATGTAATTACAAATTAACCACTTTCCGATACTCTCCTTTCATTCTACTGTGGAAACTAGTATTTTTTTACGTCGCCACACGGTCCTATATCAAAGCAAACTACGCTCACTGGGCCAGGCGGCGCGGCGCGGCGCGTCTCTGCTCTTCGTGTTTCAAATCATGCTGCATAAACGTCCGTAACTCCTCGATGCCTTCACTTACAATTTTCAAACTCTGACACCGCCAAGCGACTACTGACCTCAGTACGTGATATCAATTTCAGCTCGATACCATCTTACTGTCCCAGGCAAAAACGCACTCAAAGACGCAAATGCAAACCGAAAAGAAAAACCGATTACACAAACTCACGCAAAAGCTACTTCTTCGTCACATGTAATTACAAATTAACCACTTTCCGATACTCTCCTTTCATTCTACTGTGGAAACTAGTATTTTTTTACGTCGCCACACGGTCCTATATCAAAGCAAACTACGCTCACTGGGCCAGGCGGCGCGGCGCGGCGCGTCTCTGCTCTTCGTGTTTCAAATCATGCTGCATAAACGTCCGTAACTCCTCGATGCCTTCACTTACAATTTTCAAACTCTGACACCGCCAAGCGACTACTGACCTCAGTACGTGATATCAATTTCAGCTCGATACCATCTTACTGTCCCAGGCAAAAACGCACTCAAAGACGCAAATGCAAACCGAAAAGAAAAACCGATTACACAAACTCACGCAAAAGCTACTTCTTCGTCACATGTAATTACAAATTAACCACTTTCCGATACTCTCCTTTCATTCTACTGTGGAAACTAGTATTTTTTTACGTCGCCACACGGTCCTATATCAAAGCAAACTACGCTCACTGGGCCAGGCGGCGCGGCGCGGCGCGTCTCTGCTCTTCGTGTTTCAAATCATGCTGCATAAACGTCCGTAACTCCTCGATGCCTTCACTTACAATTTTCAAACTCTGACACCGCCAAGCGACTACTGACCTCAGTACGTGATATCAATTTCAGCTCGATACCATCTTACTGTCCCAGGCAAAAACGCACTCAAAGACGCAAATGCAAACCGAAAAGAAAAACCGATTACACAAACTCACGCAAAAGCTACTTCTTCGTCACATGTAATTACAAATTAACCACTTTCCGATACTCTCCTTTCATTCTACTGTGGAAACTAGTATTTTTTTACGTCGCCACACGGTCCTATATCAAAGCAAACTACGCTCACTGGGCCAGGCGGCGCGGCGCGGCGCGGCGCGTCTCTGCTCTTCGTGTTTCAAATCATGCTGCATAAACGTCCGTAACTCCTCGATGCCTTCACTTACAATTTTCAAACTCTGACACCGCCAAGCGACTACTGACCTCAGTACGTGATATCAATTTCAGCTCGATACCATCTTACTGTCCCAGGCAAAAACGCACTCAAAGACGCAAATGCAAACCGAAAAGAAAAACCGATTACACAAACTCACGCAAAAGCTACTTCTTCGTCACATGTAATTACAAATTAACCACTTTCCGATACTCTCCTTTCATTCTACTGTGGAAACTAGTATTTTTTTACGTCGCCACACGGTCCTATATCAAAGCAAACTACGCTCACTGGGCCAGGCGGCGCGGCGCGGCGCGGCGCGTCTCTGCTCTTCGTGTTTCAAATCATGCTGCATAAACGTCCGTAACTCCTCGATGCCTTCACTTACAATTTTCAAACTCTGACACCGCCAAGCGACTACTGACCTCAGTACGTGATATCAATTTCAGCTCGATACCATCTTACTGTCCCAGGCAAAAACGCACTCAAAGACGCAAATGCAAACCGAAAAGAAAAACCGATTACACAAACTCACGCAAAAGCTACTTCTTCGTCACATGTAATTACAAAATTAACCACTTTCCGATACTCTCCTTTCATTCTACTGTGGAAACTAGTATTTTTTTACGTCGCCACACGGTCCTATATCAAAGCAAACTACGCTCACTGGGCCAGGCGGCGCGGCGCGGCGCGTCTCTGCTCTTCGTGTTTCAAATCATGCTGCATAAACGTCCGTAACTCCTCGATGCCTTCACTTACAATTTTCAAACTCTGACACCGCCAAGCGACTACTGACCTCAGTACGTGATATCAATTTCAGCTCGATACCATCTTACTGTCCCAGGCAAAAACGCACTCAAAGACGCAAATGCAAACCGAAAAGAAAAACCGATTACACAAACTCACGCAAAAGCTACTTCTTCGTCACATGTAATTACAAATTAACCACTTTCCGATACTCTCCTTTCATTCTACTGTGGAAACTAGAATTTTTTTACGTCGCCACACGGTCCTATATCAAAGCAAACTACGCTCACTGGGCCAGGCGGCGCGGCGCGGCGCGTCTCTGCTCTTCGTGTTTCAAATCATGCTGCATAAACGTCCATAACTCCTCGATGCCTTCACTTACAATTTTCAAACTCTGACACCGCCAAGCGACTACTGACCTCAGTACGTGATATCAATTTCAGCTCGATACCAT
Source organism: Schistocerca piceifrons (assembly GCF_021461385.2). Taxonomy (NCBI): domain Eukaryota; kingdom Metazoa; phylum Arthropoda; class Insecta; order Orthoptera; family Acrididae; genus Schistocerca; species Schistocerca piceifrons. The sequence continues at coordinate 79,417 of NW_025727773.1, forward strand.
CTTACTGTCCCAGGCAAAAACGCACTCAAAGACGCAAATGCAAACCGAAAAGAAAAACCGATTACACAAACTCACGCAAAAGCTACTTCTTCGTCACATGTAATTACAAATTAACCACTTTCCGATACTCTCCTTTCATTCTACTGTGGAAACTAGTATTTTTTTACGTCGCCACACGGTCCTATATCAAAGCAAACTACGCTCACTGGGCCAGGCGGCGCGGCGCGGCGCGTCTCTGCTCTTCGTGTTTCAAATCATGCTGCATAAACGTCCGTAACTCCTCGATGCCTTCACTTACAATTTTCAAACTCTGACACCGCCAAGCGACTACTGACCTCAGTACGTGATATCAATTTCAGCTCGATACCATCTTACTGTCCCAGGCAAAAACGCACTCAAAGACGCAAATGCAAACCGAAAAGAAAAACCGATTACACAAACTCACGCAAAAGCTACTTCTTCGTCACATGTAATTACAAATTAACCACTTTCCGATACTCTCCTTTCATTCTACTGTGGAAACTAGTATTTTTTTACGTCGCCACACGGTCCTATATCAAAGCAAACTACGCTCACTGGGCCAGGCGGCGCGGCGCGGCGCGGCGCGTCTCTGCTCTTCGTGTTTCAAATCATGCTGCATAAACGTCCGTAACTCCTCGATGCCTTCACTTACAATTTTCAAACTCTGACACCGCCAAGCGACTACTGACCTCAGTACGTGATATCAATTTCAGCTCGATACCATCTTACTGTCCCAGGCAAAAACGCACTCAAAGACGCAAATGCAAACCGAAAAGAAAAACCGATTACACAAACTCACGCAAAAGCTACTTCTTCGTCACATGTAATTACAAATTAACCACTTTCCGATACTCTCCTTTCATTCTACTGTGGAAACTAGTATTTTTTTACGTCGCCACACGGTCCTATATCAAAGCAAACTACGCTCACTGGGCCAGGCGGCGCGGCGCGGCGCGGCGCGTCTCTGCTCTTCGTGTTTCAAATCATGCTGCATAAACGTCCGTAACTCCTCGATGCCTTCACTTACAATTTTCAAACTCTGACACCGCCAAGCGACTACTGACCTCAGTACGTGATATCAATTTCAGCTCGATACCATCTTACTGTCCCAGGCAAAAACGCACTCAAAGACGCAAATGCAAACCGAAAAGAAAAACCGATTACACAAACTCACGCAAAAGCTACTTCTTCGTCACATGTAATTACAAATTAACCACTTTCCGATACTCTCCTTTCATTCTACTGTGGAAACTAGTATTTTTTTACGTCGCCACACGGTCCTATATCAAAGCAAACTACGCTCACTGGGCCAGGCGGCGCGGCGCGGCGCGGCGCGTCTCTGCTCTTCGTGTTTCAAATCATGCTGCATAAACGTCCGTAACTCCTCGATGCCTTCACTTACAATTTTCAAACTCTGACACCGCCAAGCGACTACTGACCTCAGTACGTGATATCAATTTCAGCTCGATACCATCTTACTGTCCCAGGCAAAAACGCACTCAAAGACGCAAATGCAAACCGAAAAGAAAAACCGATTACACAAACTCACGCAAAAGCTACTTCTTCGTCACATGTAATTACAAATTAACCACTTTCCGATACTCTCCTTTCATTCTACTGTGGAAACTAGTATTTTTTTACGTCGCCACACGGTCCTATATCAAAGCAAACTACGCTCACTGGGCCAGGCGGCGCGGCGCGGCGCGTCTCTGCTCTTCGTGTTTCAAATCATGCTGCATAAACGTCCGTAACTCCTCGATGCCTTCACTTACAATTTTCAAACTCTGACACCGCCAAGCGACTACTGACCTCAGTACGTGATATCAATTTCAGCTCGATACCATCTTACTGTCCCAGGCAAAAACGCACTCAAAGACGCAAATGCAAACCGAAAAGAAAAACCGATTACACAAACTCACGCAAAAGCTACTTCTTCGTCACATGTAATTACAAATTAACCACTTTCCGATACTCTCCTTTCATTCTACTGTGGAAACTAGTATTTTTTTACGTCGCCACACGGTCCTATATCAAAGCAAACTACGCTCACTGGGCCAGGCGGCGCGGCGCGGCGCGTCTCTGCTCTTCGTGTTTCAAATCATGCTGCATAAACGTCCGTAACTCCTCGATGCCTTCACTTACAATTTTCAAACTCTGACACCGCCAAGCGACTACTGACCTCAGTACGTGATATCAATTTCAGCTCGATACCATCTTACTGTCCCAGGCAAAAACGCACTCAAAGACGCAAATGCAAACCGAAAAGAAAAACCGATTACACAAACTCACGCAAAAGCTACTTCTTCGTCACATGTAATTACAAATTAACCACTTTCCGATACTCTCCTTTCATTCTACTGTGGAAACTAGTATTTTTTTACGTCGCCACACGGTCCTATATCAAAGCAAACTACGCTCACTGGGCCAGGCGGCGCGGCGCGGCGCGGCGCGTCTCTGCTCTTCGTGTTTCAAATCATGCTGCATAAACGTCCGTAACTCCTCGATGCCTTCACTTACAATTTTCAAACTCTGACACCGCCAAGCGACTACTGACCTCAGTACGTGATATCAATTTCAGCTCGATACCATCTTACTGTCCCAGGCAAAAACGCACTCAAAGACGCAAATGCAAACCGAAAAGAAAAACCGATTACACAAACTCACGCAAAAGCTACTTCTTCGTCACATGTAATTACAAATTAACCACTTTCCGATACTCTCCTTTCATTCTACTGTGGAAACTAGTATTTTTTTACGTCGCCACACGGTCCTATATCAAAGCAAACTACGCTCACTGGGCCAGGCGGCGCGGCGCGGCGCGTCTCTGCTCTTCGTGTTTCAAATCATGCTGCATAAACGTCCGTAACTCCTCGATGCCTTCACTTACAATTTTCAAACTCTGACACCGCCAAGCGACTACTGACCTCAGTACGTGATATCAATTTCAGCTCGATACCATCTTACTGTCCCAGGCAAAAACGCACTCAAAGACGCAAATGCAAACCGAAAAGAAAAACCGATTACACAAACTCACGCAAAAGCTACTTCTTCGTCACATGTAATTACAAATTAACCACTTTCCGATACTCTCCTTTCATTCTACTGTGGAAACTAGTATTTTTTTACGTCGCCACACGGTCCTATATCAAAGCAAACTACGCTCACTGGGCCAGGCGGCGCGGCGCGGCGCGTCTCTGCTCTTCGTGTTTCAAATCATGCTGCATAAACGTCCGTAACTCCTCGATGCCTTCACTTACAATTTTCAAACTCTGACACCGCCAAGCGACTACTGACCTCAGTACGTGATATCAATTTCAGCTCGATACCATCTTACTGTCCCAGGCAAAAACGCACTCAAAGACGCAAATGCAAACCGAAAAGAAAAACCGATTACACAAACTCACGCAAAAGCTACTTCTTCGTCACATGTAATTACAAATTAACCACTTTCCGATACTCTCCTTTCATTCTACTGTGGAAACTAGTATTTTTTTACGTCGCCACACGGTCCTATATCAAAGCAAACTACGCTCACTGGGCCAGGCGGCGCGGCGCGGCGCGTCTCTGCTCTTCGTGTTTCAAATCATGCTGCATAAACGTCCGTAACTCCTCGATGCCTTCACTTACAATTTTCAAACTCTGACACCGCCAAGCGACTACTGACCTCAGTACGTGATATCAATTTCAGCTCGATACCATCTTACTGTCCCAGGCAAAAACGCACTCAAAGACGCAAATGCAAACCGAAAAGAAAAACCGATTACACAAACTCACGCAAAAGCTACTTCTTCGTCACATGTAATTACAAATTAACCACTTTCCGATACTCTCCTTTCATTCTACTGTGGAAACTAGTATTTTTTTACGTCGCCACACGGTCCTATATCAAAGCAAACTACGCTCACTGGGCCAGGCGGCGCGGCGCGGCGCGTCTCTGCTCTTCGTGTTTCAAATCATGCTGCATAAACGTCCGTAACTCCTCGATGCCTTCACTTACAATTTTCAAACTCTGACACCGCCAAGCGACTACTGACCTCAGTACGTGATATCAATTTCAGCTCGATACCATCTTACTGTCCCAGGCAAAAACGCACTCAAAGACGCAAATGCAAACCGAAAAGAAAAACCGATTACACAAACTCACGCAAAAGCTACTTCTTCGTCACATGTAATTACAAATTAACCACTTTCCGATACTCTCCTTTCATTCTACTGTGGAAACTAGTATTTTTTTACGTCGCCACACGGTCCTATATCAAAGCAAACTACGCTCACTGGGCCAGGCGGCGCGGCGCGGCGCGTCTCTGCTCTTCGTGTTTCAAATCATGCTGCATAAACGTCCGTAACTCCTCGATGCCTTCACTTACAATTTTCAAACTCTGACACCGCCAAGCGACTACTGACCTCAGTACGTGATATCAATTTCAGCTCGATACCATCTTACTGTCCCAGGCAAAAACGCACTCAAAGACGCAAATGCAAACCGAAAAGAAAAACCGATTACACAAACTCACGCAAAAGCTACTTCTTCGTCACATGTAATTACAAATTAACCACTTTCCGATACTCTCCTTTCATTCTACTGTGGAAACTAGTATTTTTTTACGTCGCCACACGGTCCTATATCAAAGCAAACTACGCTCACTGGGCCAGGCGGCGCGGCGCGGCGCGTCTCTGCTCTTCGTGTTTCAAATCATGCTGCATAAACGTCCGTAACTCCTCGATGCCTTCACTTACAATTTTCAAACTCTGACACCGCCAAGCGACTACTGACCTCAGTACGTGATATCAATTTCAGCTCGATACCATCTTACTGTCCCAGGCAAAAACGCACTCAAAGACGCAAATGCAAACCGAAAAGAAAAACCGATTACACAAACTCACGCAAAAGCTACTTCTTCGTCACATGTAATTACAAATTAACCACTTTCCGATACTCTCCTTTCATTCTACTGTGGAAACTAGTATTTTTTTACGTCGCCACACGGTCCTATATCAAAGCAAACTACGCTCACTGGGCCAGGCGGCGCGGCGCGGCGCGTCTCTGCTCTTCGTGTTTCAAATCATGCTGCATAAACGTCCGTAACTCCTCGATGCCTTCACTTACAATTTTCAAACTCTGACACCGCCAAGCGACTACTGACCTCAGTACGTGATATCAATTTCAGCTCGATACCATCTTACTGTCCCAGGCAAAAACGCACTCAAAGACGCAAATGCAAACCGAAAAGAAAAACCGATTACACAAACTCACGCAAAAGCTACTTCTTCGTCACATGTAATTACAAATTAACCACTTTCCGATACTCTCCTTTCATTCTACTGTGGAAACTAGTATTTTTTTACGTCGCCACACGGTCCTATATCAAAGCAAACTACGCTCACTGGGCCAGGCGGCGCGGCGCGGCGCGTCTCTGCTCTTCGTGTTTCAAATCATGCTGCATAAACGTCCGTAACTCCTCGATGCCTTCACTTACAATTTTCAAACTCTGACACCGCCAAGCGACTACTGACCTCAGTACGTGATATCAATTTCAGCTCGATACCATCTTACTGTCCCAGGCAAAAACGCACTCAAAGACGCAAATGCAAACCGAAAAGAAAAACCGATTACACAAACTCACGCAAAAGCTACTTCTTCGTCACATGTAATTACAAATTAACCACTTTCCGATACTCTCCTTTCATTCTACTGTGGAAACTAGTATTTTTTTACGTCGCCACACGGTCCTATATCAAAGCAAACTACGCTCACTGGGCCAGGCGGCGCGGCGCGGCGCGTCTCTGCTCTTCGTGTTTCAAATCATGCTGCATAAACGTCCGTAACTCCTCGATGCCTTCACTTACAATTTTCAAACTCTGACACCGCCAAGCGACTACTGACCTCAGTACGTGATATCAATTTCAGCTCGATACCATCTTACTGTCCCAGGCAAAAACGCACTCAAAGACGCAAATGCAAACCGAAAAGAAAAACCGATTACACAAACTCACGCAAAAGCTACTTCTTCGTCACATGTAATTACAAATTAACCACTTTCCGATACTCTCCTTTCATTCTACTGTGGAAACTAGTATTTTTTTACGTCGCCACACGGTCCTATATCAAAGCAAACTACGCTCACTGGGCCAGGCGGCGCGGCGCGGCGCGTCTCTGCTCTTCGTGTTTCAAATCATGCTGCATAAACGTCCGTAACTCCTCGATGCCTTCACTTACAATTTTCAAACTCTGACACCGCCAAGCGACTACTGACCTCAGTACGTGATATCAATTTCAGCTCGATACCATCTTACTGTCCCAGGCAAAAACGCACTCAAAGACGCAAATGCAAACCGAAAAGAAAAACCGATTACACAAACTCACGCAAAAGCTACTTCTTCGTCACATGTAATTACAAATTAACCACTTTCCGATACTCTCCTTTCATTCTACTGTGGAAACTAGTATTTTTTTACGTCGCCACACGGTCCTATATCAAAGCAAACTACGCTCACTGGGCCAGGCGGCGCGGCGCGGCGCGTCTCTGCTCTTCGTGTTTCAAATCATGCTGCATAAACGTCCGTAACTCCTCGATGCCTTCACTTACAATTTTCAAACTCTGACACCGCCAAGCGACTACTGACCTCAGTACGTGATATCAATTTCAGCTCGATACCATCTTACTGTCCCAGGCAAAAACGCACTCAAAGACGCAAATGCAAACCGAAAAGAAAAACCGATTACACAAACTCACGCAAAAGCTACTTCTTCGTCACATGTAATTACAAATTAACCACTTTCCGATACTCTCCTTTCATTCTACTGTGGAAACTAGTATTTTTTTACGTCGCCACACGGTCCTATATCAAAGCAAACTACGCTCACTGGGCCAGGCGGCGCGGCGCGGCGCGTCTCTGCTCTTCGTGTTTCAAATCATGCTGCATAAACGTCCGTAACTCCTCGATGCCTTCACTTACAATTTTCAAACTCTGACACCGCCAAGCGACTACTGACCTCAGTACGTGATATCAATTTCAGCTCGATACCATCTTACTGTCCCAGGCAAAAACGCACTCAAAGACGCAAATGCAAACCGAAAAGAAAAACCGATTACACAAACTCACGCAAAAGCTACTTCTTCGTCACATGTAATTACAAATTAACCACTTTCCGATACTCTCCTTTCATTCTACTGTGGAAACTAGTATTTTTTTACGTCGCCACACGGTCCTATATCAAAGCAAACTACGCTCACTGGGCCAGGCGGCGCGGCGCGGCGCGGCGCGTCTCTGCTCTTCGTGTTTCAAATCATGCTGCATAAACGTCCGTAACTCCTCGATGCCTTCACTTACAATTTTCAAACTCTGACACCGCCAAGCGACTACTGACCTCAGTACGTGATATCAATTTCAGCTCGATACCATCTTACTGTCCCAGGCAAAAACGCACTCAAAGACGCAAATGCAAACCGAAAAGAAAAACCGATTACACAAACTCACGCAAAAGCTACTTCTTCGTCACATGTAATTACAAATTAACCACTTTCCGATACTCTCCTTTCATTCTACTGTGGAAACTAGTATTTTTTTACGTCGCCACACGGTCCTATATCAAAGCAAACTACGCTCACTGGGCCAGGCGGCGCGGCGCGGCGCGGCGCGTCTCTGCTCTTCGTGTTTCAAATCATGCTGCATAAACGTCCGTAACTCCTCGATGCCTTCACTTACAATTTTCAAACTCTGACACCGCCAAGCGACTACTGACCTCAGTACGTGATATCAATTTCAGCTCGATACCATCTTACTGTCCCAGGCAAAAACGCACTCAAAGACGCAAATGCAAACCGAAAAGAAAAACCGATTACACAAACTCACGCAAAAGCTACTTCTTCGTCACATGTAATTACAAATTAACCACTTTCCGATATTCTCCTTTCATTCTACTGTGGAAACTAGTATTTTTTTACGTCGCCACACGGTCCTATATCAAAGCAAACTACGCTCACTGGGCCAGGCGGCGCGGCGCGGCGCGGCGCGTCTCTGCTCTTCGTGTTTCAAATCATGCTGCATAAACGTCCGTAACTCCTCGATGCCTTCACTTACAATTTTCAAACTCTGACACCGCCAAGCGACTACTGACCTCAGTACGTGATATCAATTTCAGCTCGATACCATCTTACTGTCCCAGGCAAAAACGCACTCAAAGACGCAAATGCAAACCGAAAAGAAAAACCGATTACACAAACTCACGCAAAAGCTACTTCTTCGTCACATGTAATTACAAATTAACCACTTTCCGATACTCTCCTTTCATTCTACTGTGGAAACTAGTATTTTTTTACGTCGCCACACGGTCCTATATCAAAGCAAACTACGCTCACTGGGCCAGGCGGCGCGGCGCGGCGCGGCGCGTCTCTGCTCTTCGTGTTTCAAATCATGCTGCATAAACGTCCGTAACTCCTCGATGCCTTCACTTACAATTTTCAAACTCTGACACCGCCAAGCGACTACTGACCTCAGTACGTGATATCAATTTCAGCTCGATACCATCTTACTGTCCCAGGCAAAAACGCACTCAAAGACGCAAATGCAAACCGAAAAGAAAAACCGATTACACAAACTCACGCAAAAGCTACTTCTTCGTCACATGTAATTACAAATTAACCACTTTCCGATACTCTCCTTTCATTCTACTGTGGAAACTAGTATTTTTTTACGTCGCCACACGGTCCTATATCAAAGCAAACTACGCTCACTGGGCCAGGCGGCGCGGCGCGGCGCGGCGCGTCTCTGCTCTTCGTGTTTCAAATCATGCTGCATAAACGTCCGTAACTCCTCGATGCCTTCACTTACAATTTTCAAACTCTGACACCGCCAAGCGACTACTGACCTCAGTACGTGATATCAATTTCAGCTCGATACCATCTTACTGTCCCAGGCAAAAACGCACTCAAAGACGCAAATGCAAACCGAAAAGAAAAACCGATTACACAAACTCACGCAAAAGCTACTTCTTCGTCACATGTAATTACAAATTAACCACTTTCCGATACTCTCCTTTCATTCTACTGTGGAAACTAGTATTTTTTTACGTCGCCACACGGTCCTATATCAAAGCAAACTACGCTCACTGGGCCAGGCGGCGCGGCGCGGCGCGGCGCGTCTCTGCTCTTCGTGTTTCAAATCATGCTGCATAAACGTCCGTAACTCCTCGATGCCTTCACTTACAATTTTCAAACTCTGACACCGCCAAGCGACTACTGACCTCAGTACGTGATATCAATTTCAGCTCGATACCATCTTACTGTCCCAGGCAAAAACGCACTCAAAGACGCAAATGCAAACCGAAAAGAAAAACCGATTACACAAACTCACGCAAAAGCTACTTCTTCGTCACATGTAATTACAAATTAACCACTTTCCGATACTCTCCTTTCATTCTACTGTGGAAACTAGTATTTTTTTACGTCGCCACACGGTCCTATATCAAAGCAAACTACGCTCACTGGGCCAGGCGGCGCGGCGCGGCGCGGCGCGTCTCTGCTCTTCGTGTTTCAAATCATGCTGCATAAACGTCCGTAACTCCTCGATGCCTTCACTTACAATTTTCAAACTCTGACACCGCCAAGCGACTACTGACCTCAGTACGTGATATCAATTTCAGCTCGATACCATCTTACTGTCCCAGGCAAAAACGCACTCAAAGACGCAAATGCAAACCGAAAAGAAAAACCGATTACACAAACTCACGCAAAAGCTACTTCTTCGTCACATGTAATTACAAATTAACCACTTTCCGATACTCTCCTTTCATTCTACTGTGGAAACTAGTATTTTTTTACGTCGCCACACGGTCCTATATCAAAGCAAACTACGCTCACTGGGCCAGGCGGCGCGGCGCGGCGCGTCTCTGCTCTTCGTGTTTCAAATCATGCTGCATAAACGTCCGTAACTCCTCGATGCCTTCACTTACAATTTTCAAACTCTGACACCGCCAAGCGACTACTGACCTCAGTACGTGATATCAATTTCAGCTCGATACCATCTTACTGTCCCAGGCAAAAACGCACTCAAAGACGCAAATGCAAACCGAAAAGAAAAACCGATTACACAAACTCACGCAAAAGCTACTTCTTCGTCACATGTAATTACAAATTAACCACTTTCCGATACTCTCCTTTCATTCTACTGTGGAAACTAGTATTTTTTTACGTCGCCACACGGTCCTATATCAAAGCAAACTACGCTCACTGGGCCAGCGCGGCGCGGCGCGGCGCGTCTCTGCTCTTCGTGTTTCAAATCATGCTGCATAAACGTCCGTAACTCCTCGATGCCTTCACTTACAATTTTCAAACTCTGACACCGCCAAGCGACTACTGACCTCAGTACGTGATATCAATTTCAGCTCGATACCATCTTACTGTCCCAGGCAAAAACGCACTCAAAGACGCAAATGCAAACCGAAAAGAAAAACCGATTACACAAACTCACGCAAAAGCTACTTCTTCGTCACATGTAATTACAAATTAACCACTTTCCGATACTCTCCTTTCATTCTACTGTGGAAACTAGTATTTTTTTACGTCGCCACACGGTCCTATATCAAAGCAAACTACGCTCACTGGGCCAGGCGGCGCGGCGCGGCGCGTCTCTGCTCTTCGTGTTTCAAATCATGCTGCATAAACGTCCGTAACTCCTCGATGCCTTCACTTACAATTTTCAAACTCTGACACCGCCAAGCGACTACTGACCTCAGTACGTGATATCAATTTCAGCTCGATACCATCTTACTGTCCCAGGCAAAAACGCACTCAAAGACGCAAATGCAAACCGAAAAGAAAAACCGATTACACAAACTCACGCAAAAGCTACTTCTTCGTCACATGTAATTACAAATTAACCACTTTCCGATACTCTCCTTTCATTCTACTGTGGAAACTAGTATTTTTTTACGTCGCCACACGGTCCTATATCAAAGCAAACTACGCTCACTGGGCCAGGCGGCGCGGCGCGGCGCGTCTCTGCTCTTCGTGTTTCAAATCATGCTGCATAAACGTCCGTAACTCCTCGATGCCTTCACTTACAATTTTCAAACTCTGACACCGCCAAGCGACTACTGACCTCAGTACGTGATATCAATTTCAGCTCGATACCATCTTACTGTCCCAGGCAAAAACGCACTCAAAGACGCAAATGCAAACCGAAAAGAAAAACCGATTACACAAACTCACGCAAAAGCTACTTCTTCGTCACATGTAATTACAAATTAACCACTTTCCGATACTCTCCTTTCATTCTACTGTGGAAACTAGTATTTTTTTACGTCGCCACACGGTCCTATATCAAAGCAAACTACGCTCACTGGGCCAGGCGGCGCGGCGCGGCGCGTCTCTGCTCTTCGTGTTTCAAATCATGCTGCATAAACGTCCGTAACTCCTCGATGCCTTCACTTACAATTTTCAAACTCTGACACCGCCAAGCGACTACTGACCTCAGTACGTGATATCAATTTCAGCTCGATACCATCTTACTGTCCCAGGCAAAAACGCACTCAAAGACGCAAATGCAAACCGAAAAGAAAAACCGATTACACAAACTCACGCAAAAGCTACTTCTTCGTCACATGTAATTACAAATTAACCACTTTCCGATACTCTCCTTTCATTCTACTGTGGAAACTAGTATTTTTTTACGTCGCCACACGGTCCTATATCAAAGCAAACTACGCTCACTGGGCCAGGCGGCGCGGCGCGGCGCGGCGCGTCTCTGCTCTTCGTGTTTCAAATCATGCTGCATAAACGTCCGTAACTCCTCGATGCCTTCACTTACAATTTTCAAACTCTGACACCGCCAAGCGACTACTGACCTCAGTACGTGATATCAATTTCAGCTCGATACCATCTTACTGTCCCAGGCAAAAACGCACTCAAAGACGCAAATGCAAACCGAAAAGAAAAACCGATTACACAAACTCACGCAAAAGCTACTTCTTCGTCACATGTAATTACAAATTAACCACTTTCCGATACTCTCCTTTCATTCTACTGTGGAAACTAGTATTTTTTTACGTCGCCACACGGTCCTATATCAAAGCAAACTACGCTCACTGGGCCAGGCGGCGCGGCGCGGCGCGTCTCTGCTCTTCGTGTTTCAAATCATGCTGCATAAACGTCTAACTCCTCGATGCCTTCACTTACAATTTTCAAACTCTGACACCGCCAAGCGACTACTGACCTCAGTACGTGATATCAATTTCAGCTCGATACCATCTTACTGTCCCAGGCAAAAACGCACTCAAAGACGCAAATGCAAACCGAAAAGAAAAACCGATTACACAAACTCACGCAAAAGCTACTTCTTCGTCACATGTAATTACAAATTAACCACTTTCCGATACTCTCCTTTCATTCTACTGTGGAAACTAGTATTTTTTTACGTCGCCACACGGTCCTATATCAAAGCAAACTACGCTCACTGGGCCAGGCGGCGCGGCGCGGCGCGGCGCGTCTCTGCTCTTCGTGTTTCAAATCATGCTGCATAAACGTCCGTAACTCCTCGATGCCTTCACTTACAATTTTCAAACTCTGACACCGCCAAGCGACTACTGACCTCAGTACGTGATATCAATTTCAGCTCGATACCATCTTACTGTCCCAGGCAAAAACGCACTCAAAGACGCAAATGCAAACCGAAAAGAAAAACCGATTACACAAACTCACGCAAAAGCTACTTCTTCGTCACATGTAATTACAAATTAACCACTTTCCGATACTCTCCTTTCATTCTACTGTGGAAACTAGTATTTTTTTACGTCGCCACACGGTCCTATATCAAAGCAAACTACGCTCACTGGGCCAGGGCGGCGCGGCGCGGCGCGTCTCTGCTCTTCGTGTTTCAAATCATGCTGCATAAACGTCCGTAACTCCTCGATGCCTTCACTTACAATTTTCAAACTCTGACACCGCCAAGCGACTACTGACCTCAGTACGTGATATCAATTTCAGCTCGATACCATCTTACTGTCCCAGGCAAAAACGCATTCAAAGACGCAAATGCAAACCGAAAAGAAAAACCGATTACACAAACTCACGCAAAAGCTACTTCTTCGTCACATGTAATTACAAATTAACCACTTTCCGATACTCTCCTTTCATTCTACTGTGGAAACTAGTATTTTTTTACGTCGCCACACGGTCCTATATCAAAGCAAACTACGCTCACTGGGCCAGGCGGCGCGGCGCGGCGCGTCTCTGCTCTTCGTGTTTCAAATCATGCTGCATAAACGTCCGTAACTCCTCGATGCCTTCACTTACAATTTTCAAACTCTGACACCGCTAAGCGACTACTGACCTCAGTACGTGATATCAATTTCAGCTCGATACCATCTTACTGTCCCAGGCAAAAACGCACTCAAAGACGCAAATGCAAACCGAAAAGAAAAACCGATTACACAAACTCACGCAAAAGCTACTTCTTCGTCACATGTAATTACAAATTAACCACTTTCCGATACTCTCCTTTCATTCTACTGTGGAAACTAGTATTTTTTTACGTCGCCACACGGTCCTATATCAAAGCAAACTACGCTCACTGGGCCAGGCGGCGCGGCGCGGCGCGTCTCTGCTCTTCGTGTTTCAAATCATGCTGCATAAACGTCCGTAACTCCTCGATGCCTTCACTTACAATTTTCAAACTCTGACACCGCCAAGCGACTACTGACCTCAGTACGTGATATCAATTTCAGCTCGATACCATCTTACTGTCCCAGGCAAAAACGCACTCAAAGACGCAAATGCAAACCGAAAAGAAAAACCGATTACACAAACTCACGCAAAAGCTACTTCTTCGTCACATGTAATTACAAATTAACCACTTTCCGATACTCTCCTTTCATTCTACTGTGGAAACTAGTATTTTTTTACGTCGCCACACGGTCCTATATCAAAGCAAACTACGCTCACTGGGCCAGGCGGCGCGGCGCGGCGCGTCTCTGCTCTTCGTGTTTCAAATCATGCTGCATAAACGTCCGTAACTCCTCGATGCCTTCACTTACAATTTTCAAACTCTGACACCGCCAAGCGACTACTGACCTCAGTACGTGATATCAATTTCAGCTCGATACCATCTTACTGTCCCAGGCAAAAACGCACTCAAAGACGCAAATGCAAACCGAAAAGAAAAACCGATTACACAAACTCACGCAAAAGCTACTTCTTCGTCACATGTAATTACAAATTAACCACTTTCCGATACTCTCCTTTCATTCTACTGTGGAAACTAGTATTTTTTTACGTCGCCACACGGTCCTATATCAAAGCAAACTACGCTCACTGGGCCAGGCGGCGCGGCGCGGCGCGTCTCTGCTCTTCGTGTTTCAAATCATGCTGCATAAACGTCCGTAACTCCTCGATGCCTTCACTTACAATTTTCAAACTCTGACACCGCCAAGCGACTACTGACCTCAGTACGTGATATCAATTTCAGCTCGATACCATCTTACTGTCCCAGGCAAAAACGCACTCAAAGACGCAAATGCAAACCGAAAAGAAAAACCGATTACACAAACTCACGCAAAAGCTACTTCTTCGTCACATGTAATTACAAATTAACCACTTTCCGATACTCTCCTTTCATTCTACTGTGGAAACTAGTATTTTTTTACGTCGCCACACGGTCCTATATCAAAGCAAACTACGCTCACTGGGCCAGGCGGCGCGGCGCGGCGCGTCTCTGCTCTTCGTGTTTCAAATCATGCTGCATAAACGTCCGTAACTCCTCGATGCCTTCACTTACAATTTTCAAACTCTGACACCGCCAAGCGACTACTGACCTCAGTACGTGATATCAATTTCAGCTCGATACCATCTTACTGTCCCAGGCAAAAACGCACTCAAAGACGCAAATGCAAACCGAAAAGAAAAACCGATTACACAAACTCACGCAAAAGCTACTTCTTCGTCACATGTAATTACAAATTAACCACTTTCCGATACTCTCCTTTCATTCTACTGTGGAAACTAGTATTTTTTTACGTCGCCACACGGTCCTATATCAAAGCAAACTACGCTCACTGGGCCAGGCGGCGCGGCGCGGCGCGTCTCTGCTCTTCGTGTTTCAAATCATGCTGCATAAACGTCCGTAACTCCTCGATGCCTTCACTTACAATTTTCAAACTCTGACACCGCCAAGCGACTACTGACCTCAGTACGTGATATCAATTTCAGCTCGATACCATCTTACTGTCCCAGGCAAAAACGCACTCAAAGACGCAAATGCAAACCGAAAAGAAAAACCGATTACACAAACTCACGCAAAAGCTACTTCTTCGTCACATGTAATTACAAATTAACCACTTTCCGATACTCTCCTTTCATTCTACTGTGGAAACTAGTATTTTTTTACGTCGCCACACGGTCCTATATCAAAGCAAACTACGCTCACTGGGCCAGGCGGCGCGGCGCGGCGCGGCGCGTCTCTGCTCTTCGTGTTTCAAATCATGCTGCATAAACGTCCGTAACTCCTCGATGCCTTCACTTACAATTTTCAAACTCTGACACCGCCAAGCGACTACTGACCTCAGTACGTGATATCAATTTCAGCTCGATACCATCTTACTGTCCCAGGCAAAAACGCACTCAAAGACGCAAATGCAAACCGAAAAGAAAAACCGATTACACAAACTCACGCAAAAGCTACTTCTTCGTCACATGTAATTACAAATTAACCACTTTCCGATACTCTCCTTTCATTCTACTGTGGAAACTAGTATTTTTTTACGTCGCCACACGGTCCTATATCAAAGCAAACTACGCTCACTGGGCCAGGCGGCGCGGCGCGGCGCGGCGCGTCTCTGCTCTTCGTGTTTCAAATCATGCTGCATAAACGTCCGTAACTCCTCGATGCCTTCACTTACAATTTTCAAACTCTGACACCGCCAAGCGACTACTGACCTCAGTACGTGATATCAATTTCAGCTCGATACCATCTTACTGTCCCAGGCAAAAACGCACTCAAAGACGCAAATGCAAACCGAAAAGAAAAACCGATTACACAAACTCACGCAAAAGCTACTTCTTCGTCACATGTAATTACAAATTAACCACTTTCCGATACTCTCCTTTCATTCTACTGTGAAAACTAGTATTTTTTTACGTCGCCACACGGTCCTATATCAAAGCAAACTACGCTCACTGGGCCAGGCGGCGCGGCGCGGCGCGTCTCTGCTCTTCGTGTTTCAAATCATGCTGCATAAACGTCCGTAACTCCTCGATGCCTTCACTTACAATTTTCAAACTCTGACACCGCCAAGCGACTACTGACCTCAGTACGTGATATCAATTTCAGCTCGATACCATCTTACTGTCCCAGGCAAAAACGCACTCAAAGACGCAAATGCAAACCGAAAAGAAAAACCGATTACACAAACTCACGCAAAAGCTACTTCTTCGTCACATGTAATTACAAATTAACCACTTTCCGATACTCTCCTTTCATTCTACTGTGGAAACTAGTATTTTTTTACGTCGCCACACGGTCCTATATCAAAGCAAACTACGCTCACTGGGCCAGGCGGCGCGGCGCGGCGCGTCTCTGCTCTTCGTGTTTCAAATCATGCTGCATAAACGTCCGTAACTCCTCGATGCCTTCACTTACAATTTTCAAACTCTGACACCGCCAAGCGACTACTGACCTCAGTACGTGATATCAATTTCAGCTCGATACCATCTTACTGTCCCAGGCAAAAACGCACTCAAAGACGCAAATGCAAACCGAAAAGAAAAACCGATTACACAAACTCACGCAAAAGCTACTTCTTCGTCACATGTAATTACAAATTAACCACTTTGCGATACTCTCCTTTCATTCTACTGTGGAAACTAGTATTTTTTTACGTCGCCACACGGTCCTATATCAAAGCAAACTACGCTCACTGGGCCAGGCGGCCCGGCGCGGCGCGTCTCTGCTCTTCGTGTTTCAAATCATGCTGCATAAACGTCCGTAACTCCTCGATGCCTTCACTTACAATTTTCAAACTCTGACACCGCCAAGCGACTACTGACCTCAGTACGTGATATCAATTTCAGCTCGATACCATCTTACTGTCCCAGGCAAAAACGCACTCAAAGACGCAAATGCAAACCGAAAAGAAAAACCGATTACACAAACTCACGCAAAAGCTACTTCTTCGTCACATGTAATTACAAATTAACCACTTTCCGATACTCTCCTTTCATTCTACTGTGGAAACTAGTATTTTTTTACGTCGCCACACGGTCCTATATCAAAGCAAACTACGCTCACTGGGCCAGGCGGCGCGGCGCGGCGCGGCGCGTCTCTGCTCTTCGTGTTTCAAATCATGCTGCATAAACGTCCGTAACTCCTCGATGCCTTCACTTACAATTTTCAAACTCTGACACCGCCAAGCGACTACTGACCTCAGTACGTGATATCAATTTCAGCTCGATACCATCTTACTGTCCCAGGCAAAAACGCACTCAAAGACGCAAATGCAAACCGAAAAGAAAAACCGATTACACAAACTCACGCAAAAGCTACTTCTTCGTCACATGTAATTACAAATTAACCACTTTCCGATACTCTCCTTTCATTCTACTGTGGAAACTAGTATTTTTTTACGTCGCCACACGGTCCTATATCAAAGCAAACTACGCTCACTGGGCCAGGCGGCGCGGCGCGGCGCGTCTCTGCTCTTCGTGTTTCAAATCATGCTGCATAAACGTCCGTAACTCCTCGATGCCTTCACTTACAATTTTCAAACTCTGACACCGCCAAGCGACTACTGACCTCAGTACGTGATATCAATTTCAGCTCGATACCATCTTACTGTCCCAGGCAAAAACGCATTCAAAGACGCAAATGCAAACCGAAAAGAAAAACCGATTACACAAACTCACGCAAAAGCTACTTCTTCGTCACATGTAATTACAAATTAACCACTTTCCGATACTCTCCTTTCATTCTACTGTGGAAACTAGTATTTTTTTACGTCGCCACACGGTCCTATATCAAAGCAAACTACGCTCACTGGGCCAGGCGGCGCGGCGCGGCGCGGCGCGTCTCTGCTCTTCGTGTTTCAAATCATGCTGCATAAACGTCCGTAACTCCTCGATGCCTTCACTTACAATTTTCAAACTCTGACACCGCCAAGCGACTACTGACCTCAGTACGTGATATCAATTTCAGCTCGATACCATCTTACTGTCCCAGGCAAAAACGCACTCAAAGACGCAAATGCAAACCGAAAAGAAAAACCGATTACACAAACTCACGCAAAAGCTACTTCTTCGTCACATGTAATTACAAATTAACCACTTTCCGATACTCTCCTTTCATTCTACTGTGGAAACTAGTATTTTTTTACGTCGCCACACGGTCCTATATCAAAGCAAACTACGCTCACTGGGCCAGGCGGCGCGGCGCGGCGCGGCGCGTCTCTGCTCTTCGTGTTTCAAATCATGCTGCATAAACGTCCGTAACTCCTCGATGCCTTCACTTACAATTTTCAAACTCTGACACCGCCAAGCGACTACTGACCTCAGTACGTGATATCAATTTCAGCTCGATACCATCTTACTGTCCCAGGCAAAAACGCACTCAAAGACGCAAATGCAAACCGAAAAGAAAAACCGATTACACAAACTCACGCAAAAGCTACTTCTTCGTCACATGTAATTACAAATTAACCACTTTCCGATACTCTCCTTTCATTCTACTGTGGAAACTAGTATTTTTTTACGTCGCCACACGGTCCTATATCAAAGCAAACTACGCTCACTGGGCCAGGCGGCGCGGCGCGGCGCGTCTCTGCTCTTCGTGTTTCAAATCATGCTGCATAAACGTCCGTAACTCCTCGATGCCTTCACTTACAATTTTCAAACTCTGACACCGCCAAGCGACTACTGACCTCAGTACGTGATATCAATTTCAGCTCGATACCATCTTACTGTCCCAGGCAAAAACGCACTCAAAGACGCAAATGCAAACCGAAAAGAAAAACCGATTACACAAACTCACGCAAAAGCTACTTCTTCGTCACATGTAATTACAAATTAACCACTTTCCGATACTCTCCTTTCATTCTACTGTGGAAACTAGTATTTTTTTACGTCGCCACACGGTCCTATATCAAAGCAAACTACGCTCACTGGGCCAGGCGGCGCGGCGCGGCGCGGCGCGTCTCTGCTCTTCGTGTTTCAAATCATGCTGCATAAACGTCCGTAACTCCTCGATGCCTTCACTTACAATTTTCAAACTCTGACACCGCCAAGCGACTACTGACCTCAGTACGTGATATCAATTTCAGCTCGATACCATCTTACTGTCCCAGGCAAAAACGCACTCAAAGACGCAAATGCAAACCGAAAAGAAAAACCGATTACACAAACTCACGCAAAAGCTACTTCTTCGTCACATGTAATTACAAATTAACCACTTTCCGATACTCTCCTTTCATTCTACTGTGGAAACTAGTATTTTTTTACGTCGCCACACGGTCCTATATCAAAGCAAACTACGCTCACTGGGCCAGGCGGCGCGGCGCGGCGCGTCTCTGCTCTTCGTGTTTCAAATCATGCTGCATAAACGTCCGTAACTCCTCGATGCCTTCACTTACAATTTTCAAACTCTGGACACCGCCAAGCGACTACTGACCCTTCCAGTACCAGCTCGATACCATCTTACTGTCCCAGGCAAAAACGCACTCAAAGACGCAAATGCAAACCGAAAAGAAAAACCGATTACACAAACTCACGCAAAAGCTACTTCTTCGTCACATGTAATTACAAATTAACCACTTTCCGATACTCTCCTTTCATTCTACTGTGGAAACTAGTATTTTTTTACGTCGCCACACGGTCCTATATCAAAGCAAACTACGCTCACTGGGCCAGGCGGCGCGGCGCGGCGCGGCGCGTCTCTGCTCTTCGTGTTTCAAATCATGCTGCATAAACGTCCGTAACTCCTCGATGCCTTCACTTACAATTTTCAAACTCTGACACCGCCAAGCGACTACTGACCTCAGTACGTGATATCAATTTCAGCTCGATACCATCTTACTGTCCCAGGCAAAAACGCACTCAAAGACGCAAATGCAAACCGAAAAGAAAAACCGATTACACAAACTCACGCAAAAGCTACTTCTTCGTCACATGTAATTACAAATTAACCACTTTCCGATACTCTCCTTTCATTCTACTGTGGAAACTAGTATTTTTTTACGTCGCCACACGGTCCTATATCAAAGCAAACTACGCTCACTGGGCCAGGCGGCGCGGCGCGGCGCGTCTCTGCTCTTCGTGTTTCAAATCATGCTGCATAAACGTCCGTAACTCCTCGATGCCTTCACTTACAATTTTCAAACTCTGACACCGCCAAGCGACTACTGACCTCAGTACGTGATATCAATTTCAGCTCGATACCATCTTACTGTCCCAGGCAAAAACGCACTCAAAGACGCAAATGCAAACCGAAAAGAAAAACCGATTACACAAACTCACGCAAAAGCTACTTCTTCGTCACATGTAATTACAAATTAACCACTTTCCGATACTCTCCTTTCATTCTACTGTGGAAACTAGTATTTTTTTACGTCGCCACACGGTCCTATATCAAAGCAAACTACGCTCACTGGGCCAGGCGGCGCGGCGCGGCGCGTCTCTGCTCTTCGTGTTTCAAATCATGCTGCATAAACGTCCGTAACTCCTCGATGCCTTCACTTACAATTTTCAAACTCTGACACCGCCAAGCGACTACTGACCTCAGTACGTGATATCAATTTCAGCTCGATACCATCTTACTGTCCCAGGCAAAAACGCACTCAAAGACGCAAATGCAAACCGAAAAGAAAAACCGATTACACAAACTCACGCAAAAGCTACTTCTTCGTCACATGTAATTACAAATTAACCACTTTCCGATACTCTCCTTTCATTCTACTGTGGAAACTAGTATTTTTTTACGTCGCCACACGGTCCTATATCAAAGCAAACTACGCTCACTGGGCCAGGCGGCGCGGCGCGGCGCGTCTCTGCTCTTCGTGTTTCAAATCATGCTGCATAAACGTCCGTAACTCCTCGATGCCTTCACTTACAATTTTCAAACTCTGACACCGCCAAGCGACTACTGACCTCAGTACGTGATATCAATTTCAGCTCGATACCATCTTACTGTCCCAGGCAAAAACGCACTCAAAGACGCAAATGCAAACCGAAAAGAAAAACCGATTACACAAACTCACGCAAAAGCTACTTCTTCGTCACATGTAATTACAAATTAACCACTTTCCGATACTCTCCTTTCATTCTACTGTGGAAACTAGTATTTTTTTACGTCGCCACACGGTCCTATATCAAAGCAAACTACGCTCACTGGGCCAGCGGCGCGGCGCGGCGCGGCGCGTCTCTGCTCTTCGTGTTTCAAATCATGCTGCATAAACGTCCGTAACTCCTCGATGCCTTCACTTACAATTTTCAAACTCTGACACCGCCAAGCGACTACTGACCTCAGTACGTGATATCAATTTCAGCTCGATACCATCTTACTGTCCCAGGCAAAAACGCACTCAAAGACGCAAATGCAAACCGAAAAGAAAAACCGATTACACAAACTCACGCAAAAGCTACTTCTTCGTCACATGTAATTACAAATTAACCACTTTCCGATACTCTCCTTTCATTCTACTGTGGAAACTAGTATTTTTTTACGTCGCCACACGGTCCTATATCAAAGCAAACTACGCTCACTGGGCCAGGCGGCGCGGCGCGGCGCGGCGCGTCTCTGCTCTTCGTGTTTCAAATCATGCTGCATAAACGTCCGTAACTCCTCGATGCCTTCACTTACAATTTTCAAACTCTGACACCGCCAAGCGACTACTGACCTCAGTACGTGATATCAATTTCAGCTCGATACCATCTTACTGTCCCAGGCAAAAACGCACTCAAAGACGCAAATGCAAACCGAAAAGAAAAACCGATTACACAAACTCACGCAAAAGCTACTTCTTCGTCACATGTAATTACAAATTAACCACTTTCCGATACTCTCCTTTCATTCTACTGTGGAAACTAGTATTTTTTTACGTCGCCACACGGTCCTATATCAAAGCAAACTACGCTCACTGGGCCAGGCGGCGCGGCGCGGCGCGGCGCGTCTCTGCTCTTCGTGTTTCAAATCATGCTGCATAAACGTCCGTAACTCCTCGATGCCTTCACTTACAATTTTCAAACTCTGACACCGCCAAGCGACTACTGACCTCAGTACGTGATATCAATTTCAGCTCGATACCATCTTACTGTCCCAGGCAAAAACGCACTCAAAGACGCAAATGCAAACCGAAAAGAAAAACCGATTACACAAACTCACGCAAAAGCTACTTCTTCGTCACATGTAATTACAAATTAACCACTTTCCGATACTCTCCTTTCATTCTACTGTGGAAACTAGTATTTTTTTACGTCGCCACACGGTCCTATATCAAAGCAAACTACGCTCACTGGGCCAGGCGGCGCGGCGCGGCGCGGCGCGTCTCTGCTCTTCGTGTTTCAAATCATGCTGCATAAACGTCCGTAACTCCTCGATGCCTTCACTTACAATTTTCAAACTCTGACACCGCCAAGCGACTACTGACCTCAGTACGTGATATCAATTTCAGCTCGATACCATCTTAC
This sequence comes from Schistocerca piceifrons, assembly GCF_021461385.2. Taxonomy (NCBI): domain Eukaryota; kingdom Metazoa; phylum Arthropoda; class Insecta; order Orthoptera; family Acrididae; genus Schistocerca; species Schistocerca piceifrons. Next base: position 102,102 of record NW_025727773.1, read on the forward strand.
TGTCCCAGGCAAAAACGCACTCAAAGACGCAAATGCAAACCGAAAAGAAAAACCGATTACACAAACTCACGCAAAAGCTACTTCTTCGTCACATGTAATTACAAATTAACCACTTTCCGATACTCTCCTTTCATTCTACTGTGGAAACTAGTATTTTTTTACGTCGCCACACGGTCCTATATCAAAGCAAACTACGCTCACTGGGCCAGGCGGCGCGGCGCGGCGCGGCGCGTCTCTGCTCTTCGTGTTTCAAATCATGCTGCATAAACGTCCGTAACTCCTCGATGCCTTCACTTACAATTTTCAAACTCTGACACCGCCAAGCGACTACTGACCTCAGTACGTGATATCAATTTCAGCTCGATACCATCTTACTGTCCCAGGCAAAAACGCACTCAAAGACGCAAATGCAAACCGAAAAGAAAAACCGATTACACAAACTCACGCAAAAGCTACTTCTTCGTCACATGTAATTACAAATTAACCACTTTCCGATACTCTCCTTTCATTCTACTGTGGAAACTAGTATTTTTTTACGTCGCCACACGGTCCTATATCAAAGCAAACTACGCTCACTGGGCCAGGCGGCGCGGCGCGGCGCGGCGCGTCTCTGCTCTTCGTGTTTCAAATCATGCTGCATAAACGTCCGTAACTCCTCGATGCCTTCACTTACAATTTTCAAACTCTGACACCGCCAAGCGACTACTGACCTCAGTACGTGATATCAATTTCAGCTCGATACCATCTTACTGTCCCAGGCAAAAACGCACTCAAAGACGCAAATGCAAACCGAAAAGAAAAACCGATTACACAAACTCACGCAAAAGCTACTTCTTCGTCACATGTAATTACAAATTAACCACTTTCCGATACTCTCCTTTCATTCTACTGTGGAAACTAGTATTTTTTTACGTCGCCACACGGTCCTATATCAAAGCAAACTACGCTCACTGGGCCAGGCGGCGCGGCGCGGCGCGGCGCGTCTCTGCTCTTCGTGTTTCAAATCATGCTGCATAAACGTCCGTAACTCCTCGATGCCTTCACTTACAATTTTCAAACTCTGACACCGCCAAGCGACTACTGACCTCAGTACGTGATATCAATTTCAGCTCGATACCATCTTACTGTCCCAGGCAAAAACGCACTCAAAGACGCAAATGCAAACCGAAAAGAAAAACCGATTACACAAACTCACGCAAAAGCTACTTCTTCGTCACATGTAATTACAAATTAACCACTTTCCGATACTCTCCTTTCATTCTACTGTGGAAACTAGTATTTTTTTACGTCGCCACACGGTCCTATATCAAAGCAAACTACGCTCACTGGGCCAGGCGGCGCGGCGCGGCGCGGCGCGTCTCTGCTCTTCGTGTTTCAAATCATGCTGCATAAACGTCCGTAACTCCTCGATGCCTTCACTTACAATTTTCAAACTCTGACACCGCCAAGCGACTACTGACCTCAGTACGTGATATCAATTTCAGCTCGATACCATCTTACTGTCCCAGGCAAAAACGCACTCAAAGACGCAAATGCAAACCGAAAAGAAAAACCGATTACACAAACTCACGCAAAAGCTACTTCTTCGTCACATGTAATTACAAATTAACCACTTTCCGATACTCTCCTTTCATTCTACTGTGGAAACTAGTATTTTTTTACGTCGCCACACGGTCCTATATCAAAGCAAACTACGCTCACTGGGCCAGGCGGCGCGGCGCGGCGCGGCGCGTCTCTGCTCTTCGTGTTTCAAATCATGCTGCATAAACGTCCGTAACTCCTCGATGCCTTCACTTACAATTTTCAAACTCTGACACCGCCAAGCGACTACTGACCTCAGTACGTGATATCAATTTCAGCTCGATACCATCTTACTGTCCCAGGCAAAAACGCACTCAAAGACGCAAATGCAAACCGAAAAGAAAAACCGATTACACAAACTCACGCAAAAGCTACTTCTTCGTCACATGTAATTACAAATTAACCACTTTCCGATACTCTCCTTTCATTCTACTGTGGAAACTAGTATTTTTTTACGTCGCCACACGGTCCTATATCAAAGCAAACTACGCTCACTGGGCCAGGCGGCGCGGCGCGGCGCGGCGCGTCTCTGCTCTTCGTGTTTCAAATCATGCTGCATAAACGTCCGTAACTCCTCGATGCCTTCACTTACAATTTTCAAACTCTGACACCGCCAAGCGACTACTGACCTCAGTACGTGATATCAATTTCAGCTCGATACCATCTTACTGTCCCAGGCAAAAACGCACTCAAAGACGCAAATGCAAACCGAAAAGAAAAACCGATTACACAAACTCACGCAAAAGCTACTTCTTCGTCACATGTAATTACAAATTAACCACTTTCCGATACTCTCCTTTCATTCTACTGTGGAAACTAGTATTTTTTTACGTCGCCACACGGTCCTATATCAAAGCAAACTACGCTCACTGGGCCAGGCGGCGCGGCGCGGCGCGTCTCTGCTCTTCGTGTTTCAAATCATGCTGCATAAACGTCCGTAACTCCTCGATGCCTTCACTTACAATTTTCAAACTCTGACACCGCCAAGCGACTACTGACCTCAGTACGTGATATCAATTTCAGCTCGATACCATCTTACTGTCCCAGGCAAAAACGCACTCAAAGACGCAAATGCAAACCGAAAAGAAAAACCGATTACACAAACTCACGCAAAAGCTACTTCTTCGTCACATGTAATTACAAATTAACCACTTTCCGATACTCTCCTTTCATTCTACTGTGGAAACTAGTATTTTTTTACGTCGCCACACGGTCCTATATCAAAGCAAACTACGCTCACTGGGCCAGGCGGCGCGGCGCGGCGCGTCTCTGCTCTTCGTGTTTCAAATCATGCTGCATAAACGTCCGTAACTCCTCGATGCCTTCACTTACAATTTTCAAACTCTGACACCGCCAAGCGACTACTGACCTCAGTACGTGATATCAATTTCAGCTCGATACCATCTTACTGTCCCAGGCAAAAACGCACTCAAAGACGCAAATGCAAACCGAAAAGAAAAACCGATTACACAAACTCACGCAAAAGCTACTTCTTCGTCACATGTAATTACAAATTAACCACTTTCCGATACTCTCCTTTCATTCTACTGTGGAAACTAGTATTTTTTTACGTCGCCACACGGTCCGATATCAAAGCAAACTACGCTCACTGGGCCAGGCGGCGCGGCGCGGCGCGGCGCGTCTCTGCTCTTCGTGTTTCAAATCATGCTGCATAAACGTCCGTAACTCCTCGATGCCTTCACTTACAATTTTCAAACTCTGACACCGCCAAGCGACTACTGACCTCAGTACGTGATATCAATTTCAGCTCGATACCATCTTACTGTCCCAGGCAAAAACGCACTCAAAGACGCAAATGCAAACCGAAAAGAAAAACCGATTACACAAACTCACGCAAAAGCTACTTCTTCGTCACATGTAATTACAAATTAACCACTTTCCGATACTCTCCTTTCATTCTACTGTGGAAACTAGTATTTTTTTACGTCGCCACACGGTCCTATATCAAAGCAAACTACGCTCACTGGGCCAGGCGGCGCGGCGCGGCGCGGCGCGTCTCTGCTCTTCGTGTTTCAAATCATGCTGCATAAACGTCCGTAACTCCTCGATGCCTTCACTTACAATTTTCAAACTCTGACACCGCCAAGCGACTACTGACCTCAGTACGTGATATCAATTTCAGCTCGATACCATCTTACTGTCCCAGGCAAAAACGCACTCAAAGACGCAAATGCAAACCGAAAAGAAAAACCGATTACACAAACTCACGCAAAAGCTACTTCTTCGTCACATGTAATTACAAATTAACCACTTTCCGATACTCTCCTTTCATTCTACTGTGGAAACTAGTATTTTTTTACGTCGCCACACGGTCCGATATCAAAGCAAACTACGCTCACTGGGCCAGGCGGCGCGGCGCGGCGCGGCGCGTCTCTGCTCTTCGTGTTTCAAATCATGCTGCATAAACGTCCGTAACTCCTCGATGCCTTCACTTACAATTTTCAAACTCTGACACCGCCAAGCGACTACTGACCTCAGTACGTGATATCAATTTCAGCTCGATACCATCTTACTGTCCCAGGCAAAAACGCACTCAAAGACGCAAATGCAAACCGAAAAGAAAAACCGATTACACAAACTCACGCAAAAGCTACTTCTTCGTCACATGTAATTACAAATTAACCACTTTCCGATACTCTCCTTTCATTCTACTGTGGAAACTAGTATTTTTT